>NC_063067.1:15818203-15948203 GCF_018812025.1 Megalobrama amblycephala
TGTATTAAATTACACAAATATACTTTGTATTTAATCTCACTTTATTAACAAATGTCTTTGCTGTTGACCTTCAATGATCCAATTCAACTATACTAAGCAAATATTACTTTATATTAGATTTAGAAATAAGAGACTTCCTTCTCCTGTGTCATATTCTTCTTTAATCCAGAATGGCAGCACAGCTGAAAGGTTTGTTTGAGCTGCGCCCTCTACTGTACAGGTGTAAATATGCATTACCTTCAGCCTGAGGCTTATTCATTTCACTTTTGGTGTAAAAAGGCTTTAAAGGATTAGTTTACCAAAAATGGAAATTCAGTCATAATTACTCACCCTCATGTCGTTCCACACCCGTAAGACCTTTGTTCATCTTCGGAACACAAATTAAGATCATTTTGATAAAATCCGATGTCTCAGTGAGGCCTTCATTGACAGCAAGATAATTAATACTTTCAATGCCCAGAAAGCTACTGAAGACGTATTTAAAACAGTTCATGTGACTACAATGGTTCAACCTTAATATTATGAAGCGATGAGAATATTTTTTGTGCGCCAAAAAAACAATATCTAGTGATGGGCGATTTCAAAACACTGCTTCATGAAGCTTCGAAGCTTTACGAATATTTTGTTTTGAATCAGTGGTTCGGAGCGTGTATCAAACTACCAAAGTCATGTGATTTCAGTAAACGAGGCTTCGTTACGTCATACGCGTTTCAAAATTTCAATGGTTCACCACTGGGGGGCGTGACTTTGGCAGTTTGATACACGCTCTGATCCACTGATTTGAAACAAAACATTCGTAAAGCTTCGAAGCTTCATGAAGCAGTTGTGGAATGACATGAGGGTGAGTAATTTATGACAGAATTTTCATTTTTGGGTGAACTAACCCTTTAACATTTGCCAAAAATATAACTTTTTTTGTTGTTATTAAAAAACAAAGCAAGCAAGCAATATTGTAATCCATTACTTTTAAAAGTAACTTTCCCCAACACTGATACACTTTCATTGTAGAACTATATATATACACACACACACACACACACACACACACACACACACACACACAAAAAACAAATGCACTAAATAAAAAAATTTAATAAATACCCATTTACAATAAGCACTCAACCCAAATAACTATAAAATAATAAAATAAATAACTAGAGAACAGGCTAACTAAAATCAGCTTGAAACTTGTACATGGAATTATTCGTTATACAAAGATGGATCTGTAATTTTTATTTACAATCTATAGGTACACTGTGTTATTTCATCAGTCAGTTGTGGAAGTCTGATGGTTGAAAGCTTATAGTCAACATTAAATCCAGGAGATAAGAGAATTCTAGAGAAAGAGCACATAGAGATTCGCAAGTGGACGTGCAAGTTTGACTTGCACACGCAATATTTGAGTGAGAGCGGAGCTATGAGACCACTGTATATTTGAGAGCGCATGTCCAGTTTTGTGTGAGAATGAAGGAAATCCACCTGCGAGCGAGAGATTCGTGCTTGAGCATTACTTGGATGTGCTCTCTTGTCATTAAAATGACGGCAGAAAGTCGTGTCTGATAGCTGCGCGCGCTTGCCTATGCCAAAATACGCCACTGACAGCTCTACTATCACAACAATGGAACAACATATCTGTTGTTTTTGCCATTTTCTATTATTTTAGCTTACACCTTATCTTTGTTACATTTTATGGATCTACAGTATGTTAGATGTTTTTGCATCTAACTGCAATGGTGCGTGTTGTACTGTACGTGTCACCTCTGATGTACCAGCGCAAGGTGTGATTGGATGCATCCAGTGTTTCCATTCTGTTGCCTGTAAAACGTTGGTTATAAATGGTTTGGGAATGTAAAGCAACATTCCATGGCTCATTTCAAACTGCAAGTTGATTTGATCAGTCAACAGGACATGCCACTATGGAAATGATCTGTGCTGGCCATGTGTCACAAACGTACTTGTCTTTGCAGGATTCTGATGTTTATTACATCCCTACCAGTGGCCTATCAGGAGAGAATCTGACCACTAGGAGCAAAATAGCAGAACTTACAGCCTGGTACACTGGACCATGCCTACTGGAACAGATAGGTGTGTGGACACGGAGTATATTCAAGCAAAAACATGCGCATATAATATGTATAGAGTATAATATTTTTTTAATATAATGCAAAATATAATAAAAATACAATATGATGTAATAGTTGTTATTTTCTAAATTGGAATAGAGTAGCTTTGACATTTTGATACTTACTTTTTTTTTGTGAAAAAAATGTTTTGTGCAACATGAGAGTGAGTAGATAATGATCAAATGGTCTGTAGAAGGTGTAACTGCATCTAAATTGACCAAATAATTTCTGCACCAGTGTTTTCCCCCTTCAGTAATCATTCAAATGAATGATCGTAGATGCATTTCAAAAATCTGCGGCAGCATGTTTAAATGTTTGAATGGGCACTTCTGTATTCATGTACATGGATGAGTTTGTAAGAATGTAGTGTTTTCACAGAAGTTCTTGTGTCATGATGCTGATCTGATTGTTGGCTGAGCTGTGAGAATCCTCAGCAGTTTTGGTCTTACTCATCAAAACTTGATGAGGCAAACAGAAAACCTTTAGGCTTCTACATCTTTCCTCATCTCTTTTTCTTTGTCTGTCTGCAGATGCATTTAAACCTCCCCAGAGGTCAGTGGAGAAGCCCTTCAGGCTTTGTGTCTCAGACGTCTTTAAAGGTCAGCATGGGAACCGACATAAAAGCAAAATGTACAAAATCTAAATTTACAAATACTGGATTCTGTGCGTATACTCCCTTGTTTTCAAAAAAATTAAACTCCAAAAAATGATAGAAACCCTTATTCTCTGACTTAGGGTCAGTTCAGAGATGTTTTATTTTATGATCACCTAAACTATTCCACTGTTTTCAGATCAGGGCTCTGGTTTCTGTGTGACCGGGAAGGTTGAGGCTGGCTTCATTCAAACAGGAGATAAATTGCTGGCCATGCCCCCTAATGAGACCTGCACTGTTAAAGGTAAACACACAGCAGCTTTATTAACTTGGAGACATGCCATGCTCAGTCTAGGAGGATGTGCAACAGCACCCTCTTCTGGCCTTTTCATAAAGGACTGTGCACTCTCCAGAATTCACTACTGGTTAACACTGCTTAAGACTAAGAAATGTATGCTGAATGTTGTAGACATGCACAATATTGGCATTGGCCACTGTATATATTTGGGGTGTAACGGTACACAGAAGTTACGGTTCAGTACGCACCTCTGTTTTGAGGTCACTGTACGGTACAATTTCGGTACAGCAGGAATAATGGTCACACCTTAGATTAGGGTCCAAATCTCACTATTAACTATGACTTTTGCCTCAATAAACCTATAATTACTGCTTATTAATAGTTAGTAAGGTAGTTGTTAAGTTTAGGTATTGAGTAGGATAATGGGATGTAGAATATGATCATGCAGAATAAGGCATTAATATGTGCTTTATATGTACTAATAAACAGCCAATAAAATACATGCTAATAAGTAACTAGTTAATAGTGAGAATTGTACCCTAAACTAAAGTGTTACCGGACAAAGGAACAAATTCACAATGCTAGTTTTATTTTATTTTGAACAGACAGCTGCATTTAGTCCCCTAGTTGGTACAGTACAGCCTCCTATAGGGCCGGTTTCACAGACAGGGCTTAGCCTAAACCAGGATTAGGCCTTAGTTCAATTAGGATATTTAAGTAACTTTTATAAACGTACACTTGAAAAAACAATACTGTTGTGCATCTTGAGATAAAACAATGTCACTGGCATATTTTAAGATATGTCAGTACAAGTTTCTTTCAGTTACAAACAGCTCAAACATGCATTTTAGTCTAGGACTAGCTTAAAGGTGCCGTAGAACGTCTTTTCAAAAGATGTAATGTAAGTCTAAGGTGTCCCCTGAACATGTCTGTGAATTTTCAGCTCAAAATACCACATAGATTTGTTTTAATTAATTTTTTTAACTGCCTATTTTGGTGCATCATTAACTATGCACCGATTCAGGCTGCGCGGCCCCTTTAAATCTCTCGCTCCCTGCCCCCCGAGCTCTCTACTATAAGTGCAGTTATACAGTGCATAAACAAAGTTCACACAGCTAATATAACCCTCAAATGGATCTTTACAAGATGTTCGTCATTCATGCTGCATGCATGCATCGATTCCTGTGAGTGTAGTATTTATTTGGATGTTTACATTTGATTCTGAATGAGTTTGATGGTGCTCCGTGGCTAACGGCTAATGCTACACTGTTGGAGAGATTTTTAAGAAGTTGTTTATGAATTATACAGACTGCAAGTGTTTAAAAATGAAAATAGCGACGGCTTTCTCGTCTCCGTGAATACAGTAATAAACGATGGTAACTTTAACCACATTTAACAGTACATTAGCAACATGCTAATGAAACATTTAGAAAGACAGTTTACAAATATCACTACAAATATCATGAATCATGGATCATGTCAGTTATTATTGCTCCATCTGCCATTTTTCGCTATTGTTCTTGCTTGCTTACCTAGTCTGATGATTCAGCTGTGCACAGATCCAGACGTTAATACTGGCTGCCCTTGTGTAATGCATTGAACATGAGCTGGCATATGCAAATATTGGGGGCGTACATATTAATGATCCCGACTGTTTAGTCAGTGTTATGTTGAGATTTGCCTGTTTTCCGGAGGTCTTTTAAACAAATGAGATTTACATAAGGAGGAGGAAGCAATGGAGTTTGAAACTCAACGTATGTCTTTTCCATGTACTGAACTCTTGTTATTCAACTATGCAGAGGTAAATTCAATTTTTGATTCTAGGGCACCTTTAAGCCTTGTCTGTGAAACCGGGGGATAGTGTTTTAAGCACTAAGCAGTAAACATAATGCACTCTTCCATATGTATTTTCTTTTTTCTTTTTTTATTGCAGGGCAAAAGGTATTTGGTCACAATCAGCTACAAAACTGAAAAGCATTTTGTGTTTTAATTTGGACTTTTATATAGAATAATGGAAAAATAAAACTTATGCATTAGCAGTGTTAGAATTTGCTCCATTTAAAGTATATTTAAACATTCAAAGCTTAAGCCCAACCCTACTATATTTAATTTTCCGTGTTTCGCTCCATTTTGCACAGTTGAGTGGACAAGCCTTTCAAAGGATTCTCCTTTGTCCTTGTGTGCAGAAAGACACATTCGCATCTAATGGACTTTGCTTTCAAGCCCTCAAGTCATTTGCGATGTGTATGCACTGTTTTTCTGCTCTTTTTCCTGTTGTGGCAGTTAGCAAACAGTGTTGTATAACCGCACACCCCCCCTTCTGGATTGGAGCGTGAATTGGCCGTGACATCCGTACTGTCCGGGACGAATAAATGTACCGTTACACCCCTAATATGTTTAGTGCAAGCAATAAAATGCCAAAAAATCTAGTTATAAATAAGCATTTTTTCCACATTAATATCATTGCATAAGAGCACCAATCATTGCATAAGAATTATCAGATGATTCTTTGAAAGGATTTAAAGGTATACTATAACTTTTTTGTTCAAAATTAACAATTTAAAGGTGCCCTAGAACTTCTTTTTAAAAGATGTAATATAAGTCTAAGGTGTCCCCTGAATGTGTCTGTGAAGTTTCAGCTCAAAATACCTCATAGATTTTTTTAAATTATTTTTTTTTAACTGCCTGTTTTGGGGCATCATTAACTATGCACTGATATATAGGTTGCGGCCCCTTTAAAGGGATAGTTCACCCAAAAATGAAAATTTGATGTTTATCTGCTTACCCCCAGCGCATCCAAGATGTAGGTGACATTTTTTCTTCAGTAGAACACAAATGATGATTTTTAACTCCAACCGCTGCCGTCTGTCAGTCAAATAATTGCAGTAGATGGGAACTTCATCTATAAGAGTAAATAAAGCTTGCTTAGACAAATCCAAATTAAACCCTGCGGCTCGTGACGACACATTAATGTCCTAAGACACGAAACGATCGGTTTGTGTGAGAAACCAAACAGTATTTATATAATTTTTTACCTCTAAAACACCACTATGTCCAACTCCGTTCATGACTCCTTTAGTGATGTCTGATCGCGCTCTGACAACGGAAGTGATGTCTCGCGCATATACTTCAATGAGTGTCAGACATCACTGCCGCTGTCAGAGCGCGATCAGACATCACTAAAGGAGTCATGAACAGAGTTGGATATAGTGGTGTATTAGAGGTAAAAAATTATATACTGTTCAGTTTCTCACACAAACCGATCGTTTCGTGTCTTAGGACATCAATGTGTCATCACGAGCCGCAGGGTTTAATTTGGATTTGTCTAAGCAAGCTTTATTTACTCCTATAGATGAAGTTCCCATCTTCTGCCATTATACGACTGACAGACGGCAACGGTTGGAGTTAAAAATGATCATTTGTGTTCTACTGAAGAAACAAAGTCACCTACATCTTGAATGCGCTGGGGGTAAGCAGATAAACATCAAATTTTCATTTTTGGGTGAACTATCCCTTTAATTCTCGTGCTCCCCCGCCCCCGGAGCTCGCTCTTGCCTTGAACAGCATAAACACAGTTTACACAGCTAATATAACCCTCAAAATGGATCTTTACAAGATGTTCGTCATGCATGCTGCATGCATACATCGGATCATGTGAGTATAGTATTTATTTGGATGTATTACATTTGATTTTGAATGAGTTTGAGGCTATGCTGCGTGGCTAAAGCTAACATTACACACTGTTGGAGAGATTTATAAAGAATGAAGTTGTGTTTATGCATTATACAGACTGCAAGTGTTTAAAATGAAAATAGCGACGGCTCTCTTGTCTCCGTGAATACAGTAAGAAACGATGGTAACTTTAACCACATTTAACAGTACATTAGCAACATGCTAACGAAACATTTAGAAAGACAGTTTACAAATATCACTACAAATATCATGTAATCATGGATCATGTCAGTTATTATTGCTCCATCTGCCATTTTTCACTATTGTTCTTGCTTGCTTACCTAGTCTGATGATTCAGCTGTGCACATCCAGATGTTCTGCCCTTGTGTAATGCCTTGAACATGGGCTGGCATATGCAAATATTGGGGGCGTACATATTAATGATACCGACTGTTACGTAACAGTCGGTGTTATGTTGAGATTCGCCTGTTCTTCGGAGGTCTTTTAAACAAATGAGATTTATATAAGGAAGGAGGAAACAAAGGAGTTTGAGACTCACTGTATGTCATTTCCATGTACTGAATAACTCTTGTTATTCAACTATGCCAAGATAAATTCAATATTTAATTCTAGGGCACCTTTAAATGAGTCGATACATCATCAAATCCCTCTGTCTTACCCTGATTCACTATTGTAAGCCTATTATAAGATTAAGTTTATATTTTAGACCTGAATGGATGGTTTTCGCAGGATATTCCGTATATACGCCACTCGCTCGTGTGTGTCTCGTCATGTTCATAAATAGAGAAAAGTTGCTTCAATTACTGTGGGAGTGGCATAGGTTGGTTGTTACATTGAGTGAGAATAAAACTCGAACCTCCAGGGAATAACTCTTTAATTTAAAAGAAAGCCAAACAGCAGACACCTTTTTTTGCCAGCAGACTTTTTGCCAGTTTGACTTTTTGCCAGAGCTCGTAATAAAATGAATATCAACATCGGCTTGGCTATTCAGAGATGGCAGAAACTGAGGGATTTGAAATATTGTTAGTGATGTGGAGATGCCGTTTTTATTACTCAACAGGTGATTAAGGTATTTTATTGAACCGATAAATTGCCATATGTAGCTCTCTTTCACTGTAAAGCATTATCTATTGTGAGTAGTGAATGTTTCATGAGCAGTTGGATAACCATATTCATCTGTACAGTCACGCAGAGCCAAAGCACCACCAAAACAATGTTCTTCCGCAAAATGCAGTTTTGTTTTTTAACCACTAGAGGGCACAAAGTTACATAGTTTACCTTAAAACCATTACCTCTCTTTTGTTACTGACTTTTTTATATCTGTCCTATTGAGACAAGAAAAGATCACAAAACTAATAGTGTAATGACAAAGTCTTGATAAATTTTATGGCCAGATTTGACACAGTGTTAAAATCATTGCAGTAGTTATGATATTTAAAGAAATAAATACTAGTATCACAGTTTCCACAAAAATATTGTGGAAAACACTGATAATAAGAAATGTTTCTTGAGCACCAAATTGGCATATAGAATGATTTCTGAAGGATCATGTGACACTGAAGACTGGAGTAATGATGCTGAAAATTCAGCTTCACCATCACATGAATAAATGACATTTTTAAAAATATTAAAATAGAAAATCGCTATTTTAAATTGTTATATTTCATAATGCTACTGTATTTTTAATCAAATAAATGTAGCCTGGTTGAGCATAAGAGGCTTCTTTCAAAAATCGTACTGACCCCAAACTTTTGAATGGTAGTGTAGTGCCAAGCCCTAATTGGCTATTATTTATTTTTTTATAATTGATGCATCCTTAAAATACAGTCATCTCTCTCTAGGGATCACACTCCATGATGAAGCGTTAGACTGGGCAGCTGCCGGTGATCATGTCAGTCTAACTGTCACAGGCATGGACATCATCAAAATAAAGTGAGTGTGGAATGAAACACTGGTGTTGAAAGCATTCCCTTCCTTAAAGTATAATGTAATATTGTGGTTATATAATATTTTGATTATGTAATATTGATTAGATAATACTTCATTAGAAAATTTTTGATTCTGTATGATCATGTATGATGTTTTTCTCTTTAGCATTGGATGTATATTCTGTGATCCCAAAGAGCCCATCAGAGCCTGCACAAGATTCCGAGCAAAAATTCTCCTCTTTAATATAGAAGTTCCCATCACGAAAGGCTTCCCTGTGAGGAAATTTTCAAACTTCTGCTATATAAACATCTCTGCATTTTTTTATGTGGGATGTGCAAGTGTGATTGTCAACATTTCCTTGTATTTTGTGTTTGATTGTCAGGTGCTGTTGCATTATCAGACCATAAGCGAACCGGCTACTATTAGGAGGTTAGTCAGTATATTACACAAGAGCAGTGGAGAAGTTCTCAAGAAGAAACCAAAGTAAGTGCATGGATATGGAATCATATTTGTGTTACACAATTTAAAGGAATAGTTAAAAAATTGTTGTTCCAAACTTTCTTCAGTGAAACAAAGTAAGATTGAAGAATGTGCTCATTTCCATATAACAAAAGCATTAGGGGAACAACAACTGTCATATTTAAAAAATTGTGTCATAAAAGTATATCCTTGTGTGCTATATTAAAAGTCCTCTGAATCCATGTGACAGCTTTTGTATGATGAACACAGAAATGTAAGACATTATTTAATGAAAATCTTTCCATTCACACTTCCGTATCAGTAGCTGTTTCTGTGAATTTATATATATTTGTGAATAAAGCACTGTTTCCAAGAGAACAAAATCCCTACTTGCTGGGAAATTGGTGCAAGATATCTGTAATAAAAATGGAAGTTGCTGCAGTCAGTGAAGCCTCTGTGGCTCTCAAAGTGCACAGAAGAAAAGCAATAAACGCTGTTATGTTATCTTGCATTCAGATGCTGGTCTTTGGGAACGCAATCATGTGAGAAGCTTCTGGGAGGGAATTAAACCAAATCATTCTGATGACAGACTTTGGCTCAGGCATTTCAGAATAATCAAACCAACATTCAAGATGCTGTGCAAAATTCTTGTGAAAATAAATAATTTGCGCACACCCAATATATACATTTTCAGCCAAAACAGGCTATTTACCATCGAAAATGCATGTTTTTTTTAAAAAGATTTAACATTTTTAGTGCCACCTATGTTCCGATCTTCATAAAAGTTGGCATGCTTCTTTAGAGTCATATGCTTCATGTGCTCACTTGAGTTTTTGTTTACGATTTATAGGCTTTTGGGTATATTTTGCCACACACATTTTCTAAATGACCTTGTTATAGAAACCCAAAGGGTAAAGTTCAACTTTTTTTTTTTTTTTTTTTTTGATAATTATTGATCTAAAGAATCCAGAGAATTGTACTGTACTGGTTTGATTCCGATTGGCCGAAAAAACTAGGACTAGTTCGCAAAAGTAGGGTTTTTTTTTTTTTTTTTTTACATAATTGTGAATAATTCATGAACGATTTGATTGACAGCATTGGTTCTTGAGGCAAAGTTGTTCAGCATGAGAAGATCTGTCAAATGTTATGCATATAGACCCCTTAAAAGTTTGTAAACATTGCAACGTTTCTTGGTGGGCGGGGCTGCTGGACTCAATGTTGACAAGCGTAAGCTAGCATGTTTTAGGAGGGATTTATTAAACATAGATGCAGAAGAAGGTTCAGAACTGTCCGAATATGTACAGTCACTGACTCTGCGGGACCGTGACAGCTATTTTTGTAAATTAACTTAAGTTTTGGATATTTCCTAGACAACATATGAATTACTTTCGGGTGGTTCGGGGAATTTTGTCAAGGCTTATTGTCTAATGTAACCTAATGCTGGGCTAACTATGATTATGGCTAGCAATGTGGATTATTTTAAGAGCCCATTCAAAGGATGGCACACACATCTATCGCTGTATGTTTGTTTAACATTTAAGCTAGCTAGTGCGCTGAAAGTTGGTGACTTTTTACCTATAAAACAAACTTGCTGATTTGTACTAGATAAAACCAACACACCATTACATATGCATCGATTATTTTACCTGATATGAAGTGTGCACTGCAAACACGAGTATTATTTATGATCGTCTCCGTCCAGTCTGTACGCCGTATTGCATTCAACCACAATTATCTTTTTGATTTCTGTGAATCAAATGTCTGCCGGGATCTGGTAAAACTTTAGTTTTGAACCAAAAGTCCAGTTCCTTCTATTCTGGCAGCCAAAAACACAATAAGACGACATTTTAAAGTCAAAACCTCAAACTTTTAGCGCGCCTGCTATTAGTTCTTATTTATGTTTTGCCTCCAGCTAGAGCGGTGACGTCACAGTGACGTAGGCGATTAAGGGGTCTATTGTGTGGATTTGTGAAACACCATGTGAAACTCATAATGGCCGATTTCTTTCAAAATTCTTACAGACCTCTAGAGCCATGAGTCGAACATGCACACTGAGTTTCGTTCCGGTCAGTTAACCTTGTCTAATAGGTGCTCAAAATTCATTGGCCAATGGCGGCTATGTTGACATACACCAATGTCCTCATAGACAATCGTGGCACCATGGGCCGAGACACTGCATACCAAAGTCGATCAAACTAACAGTCACGTGGTTATAGCCGTTTTCATGTTTTTTTCCTGTTATAGCACCACCTGGTGTCTAATTTTTTATCGTGACCAAAGATTGAGCCCATACAAATTTGTACCGAGTTTGGTGAAAATATCTAATTTTGTTCACGAGTTATAGCCATTTTAGTAAAAGTTTTCCAGGCGGAAATGAAAACGGAAATAGACGTTTTTTCTGTCTTGAGCCAAAGATTGACACTTTATTCTAGGACAAATGGTCTAGGAGTTATCAGTGATTTTTGCATTTTTGATTGTTGTAGCGCCACCTATTGGCCAATTGGGACGAGTCCGGGTATCTGAGTAGCGAGCAATACTACTACCATCGGACCAGTCTCTAGCCAGGGGTGTCCAAACTCGGTCCTGGAGGGCCACTGTCCTGTAGAGTTTAGCTCCAACTAACCACAACACAAGTTTCCTGTATGCCTAAAATCCTTGATTAGCTGGTTCAGGTGTGTTTAATTGGGGTTGAAGCTATACCAGGACAGTGGCCCCCAGGATTGGACACCCCTACTCTAGGCCTTACGGTTTGGTCTGCACGATTAGCTTTAAGGCATAAGAAAAATAAGAAAAATCCTTACAATTACAATAGGGTTTTAGCACTACATGCTTGAACCTCTAAAAATGACAAAAGCACATAGCAAAATGACAAACTTAAACTAAAATTAATATTGAACATAAAAAGCTAATTCAAAATAATAAATGTTAAATTAGTATTTACTCATTCTATTAAATAGTTTTAAAATAATATTAATAAATACTATATTAGTATATATTAATATTTTAGTATTAATTGATATTAAAATAAAACTGTTGCCCATTTTCAAAGTTGGTGATTGGCATTGACACAAGGACCAATGGTGTTTAGAGTCATTTGCCACTTTTTAATATCATCTTTGGGTGAACTGTTCCTTTTATGATGGTTCAGAAATGTGTTTTCACTCAAGATTGATTATCAGCGTAATGTTGCTGTTGTGTAAATGTTGTGCAGGTGTTTGAGTAAAGGACAGAACGCAGTGGTGGAGATTCAAACGCAGAGGCCTGTGGCTCTGGAGCTCTATAAGGACTATAAAGAACTGGGGCGGTTCATGCTGAGATATGTGGGCTCCACCATTGCTGCTGGAGTTGTCACGGAGGTAAAACGCAGTACATGTCCACCTTTTCTCACTAAACACAAAGCATACGTCTTGTATTCATAAGCATTTTTTGATATTGCATCATGAGAATGAGATGCTTGTTAATGCTGATGTTTATACTGTTCTAGATCAAAGAGTAAGGACCAGTTGGAACTGGATCCTCCAGAATAACTCTGGAGAGTGGAGAGAAGTGCAATTTCCCCTCAGAGCGAACACATTTTGAACACAGATGCCCACCAGGCAGCCTGACAGTGAATCTAACTACAGTTCATTTCACATTTCACCTGTCCAAAGGCCCTAGACTGAATGTGTATAAAAGAGAGAATGCCTTTTGTCCTGCTCTTTAGCTTGCAAATACAATTGAACTATAATAATTATCCCAAGTTTCAACTCAAAACCCTCCTAATAACACACAGGATACAGATACAGAAAGTTTACCTGCAATTAATTGATTGCATCACAACAAAGTGAACTCATTTTCTTTTATTATTTGATATTTTATTTAGATTATTGTAAATGGCATTATTTTTGATTAATATGGCAGCACGTAATGGACATTTAGGCTTGGTTCAAATTGAAGGATTTTAAGGTTAGTTATTCTGATTAATTAAGGATGTGTACATTTGTAAAAGGGGAAATAGAAGAGAATAAGCAACACAGCTGGCTGCTCTCATCTCCATCAGTTTCTCATGTGAGCGGGACAGTGTGAATGAAACCTGCCCTTCCATTGCTGCTACTCAGTGTTTTGCTGATCATTATTGGGTCAGTGACGAGAAAACAGGAGGGTTGAGAACCAGTGGACAAAGGGATATGTCATGGATTTAGAGGAACACATCCGAATGTCTGTAATCTAACAGTAATCACTTTAAGGACCTAACGGACATGACTCTTATTCATCTGTTTATTAAGGGGTTTTAATTTAAAGAACATTTGTTTGGGTGTATCGAAGCTGAAGTTGTTCGATCAAGGGAAAGCTTCTTCATCAGAAAATAAAAAATATTGATCACTGTGGAAAACATGAGTCTGTATTATTGAGCCAGTATTTATTCATCCTCGCAATTTATTTTTTAGAAAGTACTTATTGGCTTTATACGGAAGAGGATTAGGGCCAAGCAATAATAAAAAAATAAAACCATCTCGAGATTAAAGTTGTTAAATTTCGAGAAAAAACTCGTTAAATTTCAAGAAAAAAGTCGAGATAAAATGTTGAGAATAAAGTCATTAAATTACGAGAAAAAAGTCGTTAAATTACGAGAACAAATTCGTTAAATTATGAGAAAAATGTTAAATTTCAAGAAAAAAGTCGAGATAAAATGTTGAGAATAAAGTCATTAAATTATGAGAAAAAACTTGTAATTTAATGACTTTTTTCTCGTAATTTAACGAATTTGTTCTCGTAATTTAACAACTTTTTTCTCAAAATTTAATGACTTTATTCTCAACATTTTATCTCGACTTTTTTCTCAATTTATTGACTTTTTTCTCGAAATTTAACGACATTTTTCTCATAATTTAACGAATTTGTTCTCATAATTTAACAACTTTTTTCTCGTAATTTAATGACTTTATTCTCAACATTTTATCGACTTTTTTCTTGAAATTTAACAACATTGTTCTCGTAATTTAACGACTTTTTTCTCGAAATTTAATGACTTTATTCTCATAATTTAACGAATTTGTTCTCGTAATTTAATGACTTTATTCTCAACATTTTATCTCGACTTTTTTCTCGAAATTTAATGACATTTTTCTCATAATTTAACGAATTTGTTCTTGAACTTTTAACGACATTTTTCTCATAATGTAACGAATTTGTTCTCGTAATTTAATGACTTTTCTTGTAATTTAATGACTTTATTCTCAACATTTTATCTTGACTTTTTTCTCAATTTATCGACTTTTTTCTCGAAATTTAATGACATTTTTCTCATAATTTAACGAATTTGTTCTTGAACTTTTAACGACATTTTTCTCATAATGTAACAAATTTGTTCTCGTAATTTAATGACTTTTTTCTCGTAATTTAATGACTTTATTCTCAACATTTTATCTTGACTTTTTTCTCAATTTATCGACTTTTTTCTCGAAATTTAATGACATTTTTCTCATAATTTAACGAATTTGTTCTCATAATTTAACAACTTTTTTCTCATAATTTAACAACTTTTTTCTCGTAATTTAATGACTTTATTCTCAACATTTTATCGACTTTTTTCTTGTAATTTAATGACTTTATTCTCAACATTTTATCTTGACTTTTTTCTCAATTTATCGACTTTTTTCTCGAAATTTAACGACATTTTTCTCATAATTTAACGAATTTGTTCTCATAATTTAACAACTTTTTTCTCATAATTTACCGAATTTGTTCTCGTAATTTAACGACTTTTTTCTCTAAATTTAATGACTTTATTCTCATAATTTAACGAATTTGTTCTCATAATTTAACAACTTTTTTCTCATAATTTAACAACTTTTTTCTCGTAATTTAATGACTTTATTCTCAACATTTTATCGACTTTTTTCTTGAAATTTAACAACATTTTTCTCATAATTTAACAAATTTGTTCTCGTAATTTAACAACTTTTTTCTCGTAATTTAATGACTTTATTCTCAACATTTTATCTCGACTTTTTTCTTGTAATTTAATGACTTTATTCTCAACATTTTATCTTGACTTTTTTCTCAATTTATCGACTTTTTTCTCGAAATTTAACGACATTTTTCTCATAATTTAACGAATTTGTTCTCATAATTTAACAACTTTTTTCTCATAATTTAATGACTTTATTCTCAACATTTTATCGACTTTTTTCTCGAAATTTAACAACATTTTTCTCATAATTTAACAAATTTGTTCTCGTAATTTAATGACTTTTTTCTGGTAATTTAATGACTTTATTCTCAACATTTTATCTCGACTTTTTTCTCAAAATTGAATGACATTTTTCTCATAATTTAACAAATTTGTTCTCGTAATTTAACGACTTTTTTCTCGTAATTTAATGACTTTATTCTCAACATTTTATCAACTTTTTTATCAATTTAACGACATTTTTCTCATAATTTAACGAATTTGTTCTCGTAATTTAACGACTTTTTTCTCGAAATTTAATGACTTTATTCTCATAATTTAACAAATTTGTTCTCGTAATTTAATGACTTTATTCTCAACATTTTATCGACTTTTTTCTCTAAATTTAACAACATTTTTCTCATAATTTAACAAATTTGTTCTCGTAATTTAACGACTTTTTTCTCAAAATTTAATGACTTTATTCTCATAATTTAACTAATTTGTTCTCGTAATTTAATGACTTTATTCTCAACATTTTATCTCGACTTTTTTCTCGAAATTTAATGACATTTTTCTCATAATTTAACGAATTTGTTCTTGAACTTTTAACAACATTTTTCTCATAATTTAATGAATTTGTTCTCATAATTTAACAACTTTTTTCTCGTAATTTAATGACTTTATTCTCAACATTTTATCGACTTTTTTCTCGAAATTTAACAACATTTTTCTCATAATTTAACGAATTTGTTCTCGTAATTTAACGACTTTTTTCTCAAAATTTAATGACTTTATTCTCATAATTTAACAAATTTGTTCTCGTAATTTAATGACTTTATTCTCAACATTTTATCTCGACTTTTTTCTCGAAATTTAATGACATTTTTCTCATAATTTAACGAATTTGTTCTTGAACTTTTAACGACATTTTTCTCATAATGTAACGAATTTGTTCTCGTAATTTAATGACTTTTTTTCTTGTAATTTAATGACTTTATTCTCAACATTTTATCTCGACTTTTTTCTTGTAATTTAATGACTTTATTCTCAACATTTTATCTTGACTTTTTTCTCAATTTATCGACTTTTTTCTCGAAATTTAACGACATTTTTCTCATAATTTAATGAATTTGTTCTCATAATTTAACAACTTTTTTCTCATAATTTAATGACTTTATTCTCAACATTTTATCGACTTTTTTCTCGAAATTTAACAACATTTTTCTCATAATTTAACAAATTTGTTCTCGTAATTTAATGACTTTTTTCTGGTAATTTAATGACTTTATTCTCAACATTTTATCTCGACTTTTTTCTCAAAATTGAATGACATTTTTCTCATAATTTAACAAATTTGTTCTCGTAATTTAACGACTTTTTTCTCGTAATTTAATGACTTTATTCTCAACATTTTATCAACTTTTTTATCAATTTAACGACATTTTTCTCATAATTTAACGAATTTGTTCTCGTAATTTAACGACTTTTTTCTCGAAATTTAATGACTTTATTCTCATAATTTAACGAATTTGTTCTCGTAATTTAATGACTTTATTCTCAACATTTTATCTCGACTTTTTTCTTGTAATTTAATGACTTTATTCTCAACATTTTATCTTGACTTTTTTTCTCATTTATCGACTTTTTTCTCGAAATTTAACGACTTTTTTCTCATAATTTAACGAATTTGTTCTCGTAATTTAATGACTTTATTCTCAACATTTTATCTCGACTTTTTTCTCAATTTAATGACATTTTTCTCATAATTTAACGAATTTGTTCTTGAACTTTTAACAACATTTTTCTCATAATGTAACGAATTTGTTCTCGTAATTTAATGACTTTTTTCTTGTAATTTAATGACTTTATTCTCAACATTTTATCTTGACTTTTTTCTCAATTTATCGACTTTTTTCTCGAAATTTAATGACATTTTTCTCATAATTTAACGAATTTGTTCTCATAATTTAACAACTTTTTTCTCATAATTTAACAACTTTTTTCTCGTAATTTAATGACTTTATTCTCAACATTTTATCGACTTTTTTCTCAATTTAATGACTTTATTCTCAATTTTATCTTGACTTTTTTCTCAATTTATTGACTTTTTTCTCGAAATTTAACGACATTTTTCTCATAATTTAATGACTTTATTCTCATAATTTAACGAATTTGTTCTCGTAATTTAATGACTTTATTCTCAACATTTTATCTCGACTTTTTCCTCGAAATTTAATGACATTTTTCTCATAATTTAACGAATTTGTTCTTGAACTTTTAACGACATTTTTCTCATAATGTAACGAATTTGTTCTCGTAATTTAATGACTTTTTTTCTTGTAATTTAATGACTTTATTCTCAACATTTTATCTCGACTTTTTTCTTGTAATTTAATGACTTTATTCTCAACATTTTATCTTGACTTTTTTCTCAATTTATCGACTTTTTTCTCGAAATTTAACGACATTTTTCTCATAATTTAACGAATTTGTTCTCGTAATTTAACGACTTTTTTCTCATAATTTAATTACTTTTCTCAACATTTTATCTCGACTTTTTTCTCGAAATTTAACAACATTTTTCTCATAATTTAACGAATTTGTTCTCGTAATTTAATGACTTTTTTCTGGTAATTTAATGACTTTATTCTCAACATTTTATCTCGACTTTTTTCTCAAAATTGAATGACATTTTTCTCATAATTTAACAAATTTGTTCTCGTAATTTAACGACTTTTTTCTCGTAATTTAATGACTTTATTCTCAACATTTTATCAACTTTATCAATTTAACGACATTTTTCTCATAATTTAACGAATTTGTTCTCGTAATTTAACGACTTTTTTCTCAAAATTTAATGACTTTATTCTCATAATTTAACGAATTTGTTCTCGTAATTTAATGACTTTATTCTCAACATTTTATCTCGACTTTTTTCTCAATTTAATGACATTTTTCTCATAATTTAACGAATTTGTTCTTGAACTTTTAACGACATTTTTCTCATAATGTAACGAATTTGTTCTCGTAATTTAATGACTTTTTTCTTGTAATTTAATGACTTTATTCTCAACATTTTATCTCGACTTTTTTCTCAATATTTATCGACTTTTCTCAATTTAATGACATTTTTCTCATAATTTAACGAATTTGTTCTCGTAATTTAACGACTTTTTTCTCGTAATTTAATGACTTTATTCTCAACATTTTATCTCGACTTTTTTCTCGAAATTTAATGACATTTTTCTCATAATTTAACAAATTTGTTCTCGTAATTTAACAACTTTTTTCTCGTAATTTAATTACTTTATTCTCAACATTTTATCGACTTTTTTCTCGAAATTTAACGACATTTTTCTCATAATTTAACGAATTTGTTCTCGTAATTTAATGACTTTATTCTCAACATTTTATCTCGACTTTTTTCTCAATTTAACAAGTTTTTTTTCTCGTAATTTAACGAGTTTATTCTCAATTTTATCTTGACTTTTTTTCTCAAAATTTAACGAGTTTTTTCTCGAAATTTAATAACTTTAATCTCGAGATGGTTTTATTTTTTTATTATTGCTTGGCCCTAATCCTCTTCCGTAGCTTTATGACCCTGATCATCATTCAAAAAAGCATTTTCTCTGGACAGCAATGTATTTTAATTTCCTACATGCAAGCTGTTTATTTTTCATCCCTATAATTTTGAGTTTTTTAGCACCTTTTGGCCTTATGCTGAATGACATGAATCCCAATGCATTCATGTTTTATTAACTCTCTTTACTATTGCAGTGTAATCTGACTTATGCAAATCAAGTAATTTTCCACTTATTCTAGAAAGTGCTCACTTCTACAAATGCTCATTATATGTGCTCAAATGCTAATAGATGTAGCTAAAAAGGTTGTTTTCTTCTATGAAAATGTGCTGCTGTAATTTTCCACTTCACAGTCTGATAATCAAAAGCCTTTATGAATGCAGCTTGTTCGGAATAGATAAAGACTCGAAGATGATGACACATTGATTCAGAAAAGCTTGGTTTATAAATCAGTCCCTCTGCTTCTTGTAGATGAATACCCTGAAAAATTAATAGCATGTTTCTACTGGTAGACAGCGCAAATATACTGAAATTGATGATAAATATGTTGCTTTGACCTTGTCCACCTCACAAAATTGTAGTTTATAAGACATTACCATAAGAAGTAAAAAATTAGGGAACTTTGCTTGTCCTTTACCTCTGGTTTATAGCATTGGGGTTGCTGAGTGGTTCAGTAAGGGTAACAAAATACTTTTTCTTGATCAAGCTTTGGGATATAAAGTATATGTACTGCAGAGTTCAACCTATTAAAAGTGCACTTAGCTCTGCTTTAAAAGCATCAGTGTTTTCTGAATTGCCTACAAAGAACATTTTTGACACTTTCTCTATTTTCAACTTAATGTTCTCTGTCTTCCTGTTTAAATTATCCAAACTGATTGTCTAAGGATTTTTTCCTTCCTCAAATTTCCTGCATCGCTGCCTACAATGCTATTTTCACCATGATAAGAGCTAATTCTCCTTGTTATTTTTCGGCATGGTGGTTTATATCTTTTTCTTGAGGAATCGGATTCAAATGTCCACCCACTTTTCTCTAGGGTTTGTCTTGTTTTTGAATGAACAAAGACTCTCAATCTTGAATCTTTCTGCTCTTCTCCATTAAACTTTTATGATTTGTTCTAATGCCGCTTCATTAAAAAAAAAACAAAGTAATATGTAAGCAATAAGGTACGAGAGGCTGTGCTGTATCATGAATAAGTCACGGCTGCTCAAGGGCGTTGTTAGGCACGACGCGAAGCAGAGCTTCAGCCGTGACTTGTTCACGATACAGCACTAGCCTTGAGTACCTTATTGCTTTTATAAAAACAGTTACCACACAATACAGATATTAAAGCCAAAAATATATGCATCAATGCAACTTTCATGAAGTAAACTGTCACTAAAAGCCTTCCTTCCGTTAGAAAAAGGGATCTCTGACCGGGAACAGCAACAGAAGTTACATTATTACGCCGCTAGATGGCGGCAAAGACTGTCTTTATGAGTGTGTCAGTCAGTAACGAAGACTTTTACATTGAAAAGACTGAATTGTTGTGAACATGGAACAAGACGCAACTGACAAATGCTTTGACTAGTGACTGTCAGTCACGGAAAACCCCTAAACTGTTAAAAGGACAAGATAATACATCGGACATTTAAACAGATTTTTATTATGAACATAGGACTGACCTGAAGGAAAATGCTAAATCTGAATGCAGGTAATAAACTCGCTCACTCGATCTCTTTCTCACAATACTCTTCTGCATAATAAAATAAGCTTCAATGAACAATATCAATTGAGAACATACAGTTTACGTTGCTAAGGGTGTTGTGTAGTGATACACAGAACTGTTGGGTGAAGCGGTCATAGCCGTGTTTTATCGCGAATAAAACACAACTATTGACCAATCAGAATCAAGGACAGGAACTAACCGTTTTATAAATACATATAAAACATTGATATATGCATATGTTACTCTTTTAGTAATCTGATTTTATATTCACTCTTCTGTCCTTTTGTTTCGTTTTTTATTGTTCTGATTCTCATCATTTCATACCAAAAATGAAATGAATAAGCCTCAGTATGAAGGAAATGCAAATTCATGGCTGTACAGTAGAGGGCGCAGCTCAAACCTTTCAGCTGTGCTGTCATGATGGATTGCAGAAGAATAGGACGCAGGGAAAAAAAGTTCAGCATAAAAAACACTCCAAGCATGAGCAATAATAATTCAATTCAAGAAATGGAATAATGTTTAATATAGTTTTAGAAAAAAACCTCCGCAAATGTGATGTTTATCTAAAGTCATTTTTGCTTGTTATTCGTATGGTTGAACTGAATCATTAAAGGTCAGCAGCAAAGATATTGGTTAATAAAAGTTTAGTGTAATATTCTGAGTTGGCATTTCCATGTATTTATTAATTTTGTGGAATACTGAATCTGTTTTTGTGCAGATGAGATTAAATGCTTACTCACATTTAGTCTAGATTAGAACTTGTAGGAAATTTCAGAAGTGAAGACCAGGTGACGTGGTTGAATCTTCAACAGGATTCTTTTATTGAGAGCACATGCTGCTGGTCGCTGCAGTCATCAAGTCCAACTAAGGAAGTGTACATTGTATTTTTTATACACATTTTAGGGGGCAGTCCTTACAAGTGAAGACAAAGAATTTTAAACAAAGCATGCAAATGAAGAATTCGGGTATAGGAACCCAACCCAGCTTCTAGGGTGTCAGCAGTCCACTAATCCAACTAATCCAATCTATTCAACAAATGGGACAGGGGCTCCAATAGCCATTAAAGACAAATGGTTTGAGTCTCAGTAATCTGACTCATTTGACTTACAATAAAGAGAACAGGAACTGGCAGAAAACTCTTGCTGGAAACTTTGCTTAATGAAATCATTCATCTGATGTCATCATCTTTACCTTAAAATGCTAAATACAATGTATTTCACCTTAGTATTTCATGTGATGTTACGTCAGGATGTAGGATCAGCAGATCTTACACAGATTCTTAAATTTGTAATTTTCTACAGTAAGCATAATGTTTACACAGTGCATACTCTCTGCACTTACGATTTCTCTCAACATGAGGATATAAGTGTCAATCGATAAATGGGAAAACAAAGTAACTTGTGTTACTTATGAGAAAAAGTAATTTGGATATTTTGTTGTAAATTTAAATGTAATGTGTTACTTTACTATTTACTTGAAAAAAGTAATCTGATTACGTAAACCCAGTTACTTGTAATGCATTACCTGCAACACATGTTGCCAATATTCTAAAAGGTTTCTAAGATAGGGATATCTTGTTCTAAACTTCAAACAGACAAATTCTCCACAAGAGACTCTTTTATTGATCTCCCAGAAGTGAACTTAGTAAAGAGGGGTTATCTCGAGAAATTGAAATAGTGCCTAAGAAATAGGTCTGGTGTTCCATTAAGAACCTGCAGGCAAATAAAGTGAGTGTGAAATTAAGTGTGATTGGATTTCCTGCCAGCACTGCATAAAAGAGATGGCAGACTTCCACTAGCCATCTTTGTCTCTCTTTGGTATGTTTTAAGAACTCTTAAAATGTTTTCTCATTTTCCACAGTCCACAGTTTCTGTTGGAGACCTTGTCACTTTTACTCTAAAATAGGCCACTTTAAATATTTTTCAAAGAATCTTGGAAGTATGTACTCACAATTTAAAGTTGTTAAATTTCTATCATAAAATAGCTAAATGCTTTTTTTGTTACTATATTCTTTTAAAGATGCCCTAGAATTAAAAATTGAATTTATCTTGGCATAGTAAAATAACAAGAGTTCAGTACATGGAAATGACATACAGTGAGTCTCAAACTCCATTGTTTCCTCCTTCCTTATATAAATCTCATTTGTTTAAAAGACCTCCGAAGAACAGGCGAATCTCAACATAACACCGACTGTTACGTAACAGTCGGGATCATTAATATGTACGCCCCCAATATTTGCATATGCCAGCCCATGTTCAAGGCATTAGACAAGGGCAGCCAGTATTAACGTCTGGATCTGTGCACAGCTGAATCATCAGACTAGGTAAGCAAACAAGGACAACAGCGAAAAATGGCAGATGGAGTGATAATAACTGACATGATCCATGATAACATGATATTTTTAGTGATATTTGTTAACTGACTTTCTAAATGTTTCGTTAGCATGTTGCTAATGTACTGTTAAATGTGGTTAAAGTTACTATTGATTCTTATTGTATTCACGGAGACAAGAGCCGTCGTTATTTTTATTATTAAACACTTGCAGACTATAATTCATAAACACAACTTCATTCTTTATAAATCTCTCCAACAGTGTGTAATGTTAGCTTTAGCCATGGATCACAGCCTCAAATTCATTCAGAATCAAATGTAAACATCCAAATAAATACAATACTCACATAATCCGACGCATGCATGCAGTATGCATGATGAACACTTTGTAAAGATCCATTTTGAGGGTTATATTAGTTGTGTAAACTTTGTTTATGCACTGTTTAAGGCAAGTGCGAGCTCTGTGGGCGGGGAGCGTGAGCATTTAAAGGGGCCGCAACCTGAATCGGCGCATTTATAATTATGCCCCAAAATAGGCAGTTAAAAAAATTAATTAAAAAAAATCTATGGGGTATTTTGAGCTGAAACTTCACAGACACATTCAGGGGACACCTTAGACTTATATTACATCTTGTAAAAAAACGTTCGATGGCACCTTTAATTATATAAACGATACACTTATATAATTTCATCAGTAAATTATAATAAATTAGCATAGTGAGAGTGAGAAAGAATGAAAGAATGAACATCAGCATTTAACTCTATTTTGTTGTAAGAT
This sequence comes from Megalobrama amblycephala, assembly GCF_018812025.1. Lineage (NCBI taxonomy): Eukaryota > Metazoa > Chordata > Actinopteri > Cypriniformes > Xenocyprididae > Megalobrama > Megalobrama amblycephala. The sequence goes on from NC_063067.1 coordinate 15,841,848, forward strand.
ACATTTTTATGTCTTTTTGCTAAAACAAATAAAATGGTGCACGGGAGCATTTGCGAGAGCACTTTTTTAATTGGTTCTCAGAAATCTCGTGTTTGATTGTTTCGTCGGCTTGCAAAGTCATTTTAAAAACTGTGGAGTAATTTCGTCGTGCTACACCAATACTGTTTTGGAAAAAGTAGCTTGTTTTTGGAAAAGACACTATTTTGAACAACTGAGCTACTGAAAAAGGTAAATTGTTGTTGCTACTTTTAGTTAGTCGTAGCTTAGTACTGGTTCTCACAAGAACTTGTTTTCAGTTGTGGATAAATTAGCTAGAAATATATTTTAAAGAACCACAGGCGAAATATTCTTACCATGTTTAAAAAATAAACGCTCACACGGTTTGCCCATGTCTTTTCTCAACATTTGTGGACTTGTGGTGGGATTATACTGATCATTTGTGTTATTGTGTATTTCCGTGAGCGGTGGACTATCTCTGCAGCTTTCTTCTTGTGACAGATGCTTCTGTCCTCTTTGACTTTGGCTGTCCTGACTATCTCTGCTTCATCCTCCGCATCCCGGGTTATTTTAGGCTTTAAGTATACTGCACTCAAACACAACAACACAAACACTCAGAGTGCAACCCTCTTAATACTGTGACACATCTACCAGCCTCCACACCTGTACATATTTTGGTTTTCATTTCTTTCCAGAACGTGCCTTCTCAGAAACGTGTTCCTCAAATACATTATCAGCATTGGGTGCTTTTTCTGTGCACACTACAGGATAAAACCACCCACTCTATTTGCCCAAATGAGCATTTCAGAATATCACAAACACATTTATCACTAAATAATCCCATTTACATGTGGTGGAGTTCAGTATTTTGTGTGAGATGGGCCTTTTTGTAGGGTTTCTGTCTCAGTCATGTCTTAAAAATGCCCATATCCATCTTCATATTTCATGTTTTAAAAGATATTGTAGCATTATGTAGATGTGCACACAAACAAAACAGTTAAAAACACGTCAGTGTCAGTCTCAGATGATTCCTGACACATCATATATTTTATTTACAAACCCGATTCCAAAAAAGTTGGGACACTACAAATTGTGAAAAAAAAAAAAAAAATGCAATGATGTGGAAGTTTCAAATATCAATATTTTATTCAGAATACAACATAGATGACATATCAAATGTTTAAACTGAGAAAATGTATAATTTTAAGGGAAAAATAAGTTGATTTTAAATTTCATGGCATCAACACATCTCAAAAAAGTTGGGACAAGGCCATGTTTACCACTGTGTGGCATCTCCTCTTTTTATAACAGTCTGCAAACATCTGGGGACTGAGGAGACAAGTTGCTCAAGTTTATGAATAGGAATGTTGTCCCATTCTTGTCTAATACAGGCTTCTAGTTGCTCAACTGTCTTATGTCTTCTTTGTCGCATCTTCCTCTTTATGATGCGGCAAATGTCTTCTATGGGTGAAAGATCTGGACTGCGGGCTGGCCATTTCAGTACCTGGATCCTTCTTCTACGCAGCCATGATGTTGTAATTGATGCAGTATGTGGTCTGGCATTGTCATGTTGGAAAATGCAAGGTCTTCCCTAAAAGAGATGACATCTAGATGGGAGCATATGTTGTTCTAGAACTTGAATATACCTTTCAGCATTGATGGTGCCTTTCCAGATGTGTAAGCTGCCCATGCCACATGCACTCATGCAACCCCATACCATCAGAGATGCAGGCTTCTGAACTGAGCGCTGATAACAACTTGGGTTGTCCTTGTCCTCTTTAGTCCGGATGACATGGCGTCCCAGTTTTCCAAAAAGAACTTCAAATATTGATTCATCTGACCACAGAACAGTTTTCCACTTTGCCACAGTCCATTTTAAAAGAGCTTGGCTGTTCCAGATTCTCTGAATCTTTGGATGATATTATGCACTGTAGATGATGATAACTTCAAACTCTTTGCAATTTTTCTCTGAGAAACTCTGATATTGCTCCACTATTTTTCGCCGCAGCATTGGGGGAATTGGTGATCCTCTGCCCATCTTGACTTCTGAGAGACACTGCCACTCTGAGAGGCTCTTTTTATACCCAATCATGTTGCCAATTGACCTAATAAGTTGCAAATTGGTCCTCCAGCTGTTCCTTTAGATGCACATTTAACTTTTCCGGTCTCTTATATATATATATATATATATATATATATATATATATATATATTGTTAGTCAGTGTGACTTTTTATAGTGCACCTTTTAACCCTAAGATTATTCAGGTAGGGTAAGGTAAGTCAAATCTAGCCTAAACCATAAAGTACTCACCCGCCCACAGGTTCAAGTCCTTCAGGAATGATGTAGAAGACTACCTTGTGGTTGTTCTTTATTGAGGCTCAGATCGTAGTTATAAGTAAAGTCTCACAACAAGGCAATCGTAACAATAAAATATCTCTTTTATTGGTTACAATACCAAGCAGTTAATGCAAAATAAAACAAAATAAAGCTTAAATCAGCTTCAGCTAAAAAGCTCTATAATCTAGCTTTATCCAGCAATACTGGAGATGCTGTTAAGTGCCCTTCATTAGGGTATCAGGTATCCTTCTACGCTTAATGCAGGCAGCATCTGGGGAGGCCTTTTACTCCTCAGTCTTTTATACTACTTTTTGGGAAATTCCAACTTCATATAACTCATCAATTGTTCAGTGCCTTGTATGATCCAGTCTTCCTGTTGTAGGCGTATCAGTCTCTGTATCTTTTGCTTACAAAGCTGGATGTCCTTCCTCTTCGCTTACGGTGTTGACTTCTTGCACTCTTCCTCTTCTTCACTGAAGTCTTCGTCTGACTCACCTCCACTTGAGGTTGCAACATGCTCTCTTCATCCTTATTGTTAACTTTTGTGGTTGGTTACAAACATCAAACTCAAAAAACCTAACTTTCACAACTGTTGCTTAGTCATCTTATAACAAACAAAGGAAGTATTGCAGTTACTTAATTTCATAATCATTCAAGCTTTCAAGCAAGCAAGCAAATAACAAAAAGCAAATAACAACATTGAAACAGGTAAATATCAATTTCCAATATCAGTTTCCTTCTGGAGCATCAGTGAATGTTTGAACCTTTTTTAATAGTTGAGTTTGAGTCCCTCAGTTGTCCTCAGTGTGAAAAGACGGATCTCAAAAATCATTCAGTCACTGCTGGAAAGGGTTCAAATATGCAAAAACATGGTGGAAAACTGAAGAATCTGCAGGACCTGAAGGATTTTTCTGAAGAACAGAGCTCAGTTTAACTGCTCAGGACAAACAAGGGACTCATGAACAACCATCACAAAACAAAAAAACAGTTGTAGATCATTCAGATAACCACACACAGTATTGAGAATCAATGGTTCACATACTTATGAATGGGATTAATCTTGTGGATTATATGTAAACATATTTTATGTAAAATATCTTACTCAGGAGAGTACTAAATAAAAAATAACATGCATTTTGTATTATCTCCTGTATTTTGTTAAAATTATTCACATTTTCACAGATTCTGCAAGTGGTTCACATACATTTTCTTGCAACTGTGTGTATATATATATATAATTTTTCCCTTTTCATGGAAATGTGAATAATCTCAGAACCTCCAGCAAGTTAAGGTCTTTTAATGTCCAACTCATGATCTAATTAATCAGTGTCGACACATGTCTGCCAGTGAAGCCATTTAGTTTCCTATACAACCTCTCATTTACCTGAGTAAACAGATTGCAAAAGAGTCCGCTGAGAGCTCATCTGTAACAGCGTGCTGACTGGTGCTCAAACATCTCGGACCCTTTTGTTTGCAAAGCAGATTTTTATTCAAATTTTTCTGCAATGTCAAAAGATATTAAATATCTAGTGCTGGAAAACTATATCGGTGGGAAGTTTGTACCATGTTCCAAACTAATAGACTCTTTCAACCCGTCAACTGGAGAGGTTTATTGCAAAGTTCCAGACAGTGGACCTGAGGAGGTGAGTTTTTTCTTGATATTTCTCTTTTAATCTCAGGTTTTGTTAAATATTTGAAGATGTCACTTGTGCATGATCATCTATCCTCTGCGTCACTATAGATATACTGTCTTGAATGTTCATCTGCATGCATATTTTGCTAGTTGAACATGTTCTTTCTAGTGTAGTAAAAAGTGCAGATTTACCTTTAACAAATATTTAACTACTGACACCATTATTTGGTTGAAGACACAAATTCTAAGTAAGTTTAGAGTAATGTTGCTTGCAGAGTCGGGGTAATGTACCTTTGGTCTCATATTCTCGCTGTAAACACATTGGTCATAAAAAAAGGTTGGGAAATGCTCAAGGTCCAATGTCTAATGATTAAGCCAAATAAGCTGGAACTCCATAAGAACTCATATGGGTCAGTGGAACAGAAGTTTATCTTTTATTTTTTTTAATATTATATTTTTTGATCATGAACCAAAAAGATGGCCTTAGATAACTTTTTTTTTATCACGACATCCTAACAATGGCCAATACAAAGCAAGACATCCCCCTTCTCAATTGTGAAATGTATTGACTGACCTTTTCTCAATGGTCATAGGTGGATGCTGCAGTGAAGGCAGCCAAAGAGGCCTTTCCTGATTGGTCAGCTAAGAGCCCAGCAGAGAGATCCAAAGTACTGAATAAACTGGCAGACCTGATAGAGGCACGACTGGAGGAGTTTGCCCAGGCTGAGTCTAAAGACCAGGGTAACACACTTGAAACACTACAGCTTCATAGTACAGGACACACTAAACAGGTTAGACTAAAGAAGTTCAAAGGACTTACTACTGCACAATAGACCAAAGGTAGACAGAATTAAAGGGATAGTTCACCCAAAAATGAAAAGTTGATGTTTATCTGCTTACCCCCAGGGCATCCAAGATGTAGGTGACTTTGTTTCTTCAGTAGAACACAAATGATGATTTTTAACTCCAACCGTTGCCGTCTGTCAGTCATATAATGTGTGTGAATAGGAACTCCATCTATAAGAGTCAAGAAAACACGCACAGACCAATCCAAAATTAAACCCTGTGGCTCATGACGGCACTTGATGTCCTAAGACACGAAAAGATCGGTTTGTGCAAGAAACTGAACAGTATTTATATCATTTTTTTACCTCTAAAACACCAACTGCGTTCAGCACTCGGTTAGTGAGGTCTGATAGAAAACTCATTCTCATTCGCACTCATTGAAGTATAAGCGCGAGACATCACTGTCGTTGTCAGAGCGCGATCAGACCTCACTAAGCGAATGCTGAACGCAGTTGGACATAGTGGTGTTTTAGAGGTAAAAAATTATATAAATACTGTTCGGTTTCTCGCACAAACTGATCGTTTCGTGTCTTAGGACATCAATGTGTCGTCACGAGCCACAGGGTTTAATTTGGATTTGTCTGTGCATGTTTTTTGACTCTTATACTGTAAATTGTGTTACCATTGACACACATTATACGACTGACAGAATGCAACGGTTGAAGTTGAAAATCATAATTTGTGTTCTACTGAAGAAACAAAGTCACCTACATCTTGGATGCCCTGGGGGTAAGCAGATAAACATAAAATTTTCATTTTTGGGTGAACTATCCCTTTAAAGTGAATCAGCAATGTACTTTCTAGTGGTCAACAGATCTTTTTTTTTCAGTAGCCGAAAGAATATATAGAGAGCTTAGTGGCTGATATTTTTTATAGGCTAAGGCTATATACTGTGTGTGTATACTACTGTTCTATCTATCTATCTATCTATCTATCTATCTATCTATCTATCTATCTATCTATTGTCTGTCTCTCTGTCATTCATTCCATCCATCCATCCATAAAAATTTATTTGACACTATATCAGTTTGTTACTTTGTGTCACTGAACAAGTTAATTTGGTTTTATTCAGTTCTTTATAGGGCTCTTAAAGCATGAAATGGACTCATTTCTTCTTCTCTTTTTTTCCAGGGAAGACTATAACTTTTGCCCGAAATGTGGACATTCCACGATCAGCGTACAACTTCCGTTTTTTTGCTTCATCTGTCCTGCATCACACTAATGACTGCAGTCAGATGGATCACATGGGCTGTCTCAACTACACCGTACGCTGTCCTGTAGGAGTGGGTATGTGTCAGTCTGTACATACTATTACTCTCTATTGTAAACCAATAGTTTATGTATGTTAAATTTCCTGTCTATAGCTGGTCTTATAAGCCCATGGAACCTGCCACTGTATCTCCTGACCTGGAAGATCGCTCCGGCTGTTGCTACAGGCAACACTGTGGTTGCAAAACCTAGTGAAATGACCTCAGTCACTGCCTGGATGATGTGTCAGCTATTGGAGGAAGCTGGTGAGGGATTTGTGTGTGTATCTGGGACAGATTTGTTAATTAGCCCTTTTCAGGGTACATTGCTATCTTTAGTTTTTTCTTAATACTGGCATACATTTTACATGACATCTGAATCGAGTAAATGCATCATCTAGGCTTTCCACCCGGTGTGGTCAACATGGTCTTCGGTACGGGCCCACGAGCCGGGGATGCTTTGGTGTCTCACCCTGACGTGCCGTTGATCTCATTTACGGGGAGCACGGCTACAGCAAGACTGATAACAGAACGCAGTGCGCCATATTGTAAGAAGCTTTCATTGGAGCTTGGCGGGAAAAACCCGGCTATTATATTTGCTGATGCTGACATGGAGCAATGCATCAGCACTACTGTACGATCCAGCTTCTCCAATCAGGTGAGCTCATGCACAGCTTGACCAATATATTTTCATATAGCTTCATCAGTTGCACTAATTGCTTTCTGTTGCAAAAAAAAGAAAAAAAAAAAGTATGCCGTTACTGAGCTCATCCAATCAAAATCCTGCAGTGTCTGCATTGGCATTTGGTTTAAACGGCTTTAGCCTAGTGCAGAATAACTACAATCAAAAATTGTCTATATAGTATGAATACTGGGTGTAAAATGTCACTTGTTATGTTATATTATGTTATATTATATACTATAATATAACATAATATAATTAATATAATATATATAATAATATAATAACCAGTGTTATTTTAGTATTATTTACCTTATTATACTTTTAGATAATATTTTAATTGTATTATATAATAACCAGTGTTATTTTAGTATTATTTGCCTTATTATAGTTTTTGATAATATTTTTAATTGGAATATAATATAATATAATATAATATAATATAATATAATATAATATAATATAATATAATATAATATAATAACCAGTGTTATTTTAGTATTATTTGCCTTAGTATAGATATAATATAATATAATATAATATAATATAATATAATATAATATAATATAATATAATATATATATAATATATTATATATATATAATATAATATAATATAATATAATATAATATAATATAATAACCAGTGTTATTTTAGTATTATTTGCCTTATTATAGTTTTTGATAATATTTTTAATTGGAATATAATATAATATAATATAATATAATATAATAACCAGTGTTATTTTAGTATTATTTGCCTTATTATAGTTTTTGATAATATTTTTAATTGGAATATAATATAATATAATATAATAACCAGTGTTATTTTAGTATTATTTGCCTTATTATAGTTTTTGATAATATTTTTAATTAATATAATATAATAACCAGTGTTACTGTAGTATTATTTGCACTGTTATAGTTTTTAATAATATTTAGGGGCCAAGCCCCGAAGGGGCTGTAGCCCCTATTGTAATTGTACGTTTTCCCTTTTATTATTATTATTCTTCCTCCCGAATGGGAGTCTATGGCAGCCCTATCAACGGAACATGAGAAAATGATGAAATTTGGCACACTTGTAGTGATTGTCATGTCTAGAAATCTGACCAATTTTGGAGTCTCTAGGACCAACTCTATAGCGCCACCACCAGTTCAAAAATTCACTATTCTAAAGGTTATAACTTTTGAACCATTTGCTCTAGAAAAATGTAATTTAGTACATCTGATTCATCTCATTATGCTGATGCTACTCAACATCTTACATTAAGTCTCCGCCCATTACAGTAGCGGCCATTTTGAAAAGTCCAGTATTCTGTTTTTTCGCTACTCCTCCTTCAAATTCTGTCCAATTTTGTACAAACTTTGATCAGATGATCTTTGGACTGAGTCGCATAGAAATGACTGAACAGATTTTTTTCATTCATCTTTATTCAAAAGTTATAATGTCACGAAGTTAATGAGGTCGACCCAAAATTAGTATAGAGGCTGTATCTTGGCCAAAGTTTGAGCAATCAAAACAAAAATTGGTACGCTTCATCAGGACCACGATCTGAGGGTCCATGCCAAACTTGGGAACAGCGCCACCTACAGGTCATGAGATATGAAAAATGGCTATTTTGGCCAATAACTTTTAAACAGTTTGTCAGAAAATCAAGATATTGGTGTCTATGGATTCCTTGGATCATGCCGAATCCGACGATACCGATTCTGGCAATATTGGATGAATCATGTGTCCGCCATTTTGAATTTTGTCATTAATTGCTATATCTTTTAAACAATTTGACATATCTTTACAAAAATTGGTACGTATGACCTTTAGAATGTCCTGAAGGTACCTGAGAAGTTTCAGCACAGCGCCACCTACTGTTCCACAGATGTAATGATTATTGCAAAAACTCTTATAACTTTTGAAAACACTTTCCAAAATGTGTATGCTTTATGTCATTTTATTCCCTGGCTTATGCCGATTCCGACAATGTGTCATTTGTTATTTTCCTTAAATGTACCTGTCTGCCATATTGAAGTGAATGAAAAACAGTTTTTTCGCTACTCCTCCTACAAATTTTGGTCAATTTTGTCCAAAATCAGCTCAGATGATCTTTGGACCGAGCCGCATAGAAATGACTGAATGGAATTTTGATATTCGCTACTGTTCCCGAGATATTCATCTCTGATTGTGACCTTGCTTGTGTTTGTTGTCTTATGTTAGTTAGCTTAGCATGCTAATTGCTTAGCATGCTAACCAGTTGTCATTCTTTTTAATATGGCTCTTCAGCTATCAAGTTAGCCATGAGCTTCATTAGCATTAAGTTAGCTTAGCATGCTAATATGGTTAGCATGCCAAGTAATGCTTTTTTTTGTAAATTCTTTCTTACACTAAAAGGTTTCTTCCACGGCAGGTTGAATATGTGTCATGAAGTAGCTCAATGTGTAAAGCCAGGTACCTGAAGAGCCCAGTACCCAAAGATAGCGGGTTCGAATCCCGTGTGGAGGGGTTTTATGAAAAAGTGTGTTTTGATTCCTTTATTGCCTCTTGGATTAGAAATAAATGCTTTTTGTTTCATGCTGTGTTCATTTTCATCTAAGCTTCTGTACATTCTGAGATCATTCTCGCCCATAATTCTGAACCAGCTGTTTCATGTTTGTTCATTTTCTGCTGTTTTTCCTCTTCCTGCTCTGTATTGCGCTACAATTGAGCTGCAGAATGATCTAAATAAAGTTATTAAATATAACATTCAGTGCAGTTTTATTAAAATTCTTCATTTTAAGTTCATTTTCACATAATATGAACTTCGGCATGCCAATAATCACAGTGGTAATGAGATGTGCAATGGACGCTGAACCTGGAGGTCGTGGGTTCGAATCCCGTGTTGGGTGGTATTATCAATTGTGTGTAAATATATTCCTTTTTTATCCAAATAATATAATATTTATTCCTCTTGAATTAGATACAAGTATTTTTAGTTCATTCTGTGTTCATTCTACTGAACTTCTAGATTTTCATTTCATTTCCACCTGTCCTTCTGAACCAGCTGTTCTTGAACATTCATTTCTGCTGTTTTTGCTCTACCTGCTTATTGCGCTACTGCCCCTTTGGGGCTTGGCCCCGAATTGCTGCTTGCAGCTATATTTTTAATTGGCTTTTATGTTTCTTTTTTTTTTTAGTTTACATTTGTAATTTTTTAACATTTTTTAGTTTTACTAATTTTTCATCTAATATTTATATCATATTTTATTTCAGCTTTATTTCATTTAGCGAAAAAAAAACGTTTTTTAAATAGTTTTAGTTTTAGTTAACTAAGTTAACTAGTTGCTGAATTAAACATGCAACATATTGGAGTAATAGGAAAATGTTGATTATACTGTCTCAAACCTTTTTTAATGGGATAACACCATGTAGTTCCATTTTCTGCCACACTGTGGCGCTCAGAATACATACATTGTTAATACGGCATTGTACATTGTGTTCTCACACTCTTTCTCTCTCTTTCTCTTTTTCTCTCGCTCAGGCCTTCACATCGCGCACACACAAACACATCATCGCTGTCCTAATATTTAAAGAGTCCATATATAATTAGTTTACACAGCCCAGTGATAATTGTGATATTTACTTAGGAACTTATTTGCATCTTTTATCTCTCCTTTCTCAGGGAGAGATCTGTCTCTGTACCAGCAGAATCTTCGTTAGAGCGGAGCATTTACCCAGAATTCCTCACTCAGTTTTGTGGAGGCGGCTCGCCTGTGGAAAACTGGCGTGCCCTCTGACCCCTCCAACGACAACGGAGCGCTCATCAGCAAAGAGCATCTACAGAAGGTCCGATGATAATCACAATCATGTTTCTATTGATATAACATGCGCTGTTTTCAATGTTAAGTGTATGTGTGGGATTAGTAGAAGTAGATATTTCACAGTCTTTATCTCTCTCTCTGTTCATATAAAATTATATTTCTATATTTACAATGCTTTTAAAATATCTAAATTGCCTGCTAACTCCTACAGGTTAAAAGTTATGTTGCTTTGGCACTGACAGAAGGTGCGCAGGTGCATTGTGGGGAGGGTGTGGACAAACTGACCCTTCCACAGCATAATGCGGGTGGCTATTTCATGATGCCCACCGTCATCTCTGGAGTAAAAGACTCCTCCGCATTGATGCAGGAAGAGATTTTCGGTCCTGTAACCTGTGTGACACCCTTCGATGAAGAGGAGGAAGTGATATCACGGGCCAACGGCGTACGCTACGGCTTATCCGCCACAGTGTGGACCCGAGATGTGGGGCGCGTACACAGGGTTGCTAGGAAACTGCAGGCCGGGTTGGTTTGGACCAACTGCTGGCTGGTCAGAGATTTAAATCTTCCATTTGGTGGCATGAAACACTCTGGCATTGGTCGAGAGGGGGGAAAAGACTCATACCACTTCTTCACAGAGGTTAAAGCCATCACCATCAAACACTGAAGCAATATATGCAGGGATAGTGAATCACTCTGTGATTCATGTGTTATTTCAAATCTGTGTATATTATATAGCAGAAGCAATCAGACATAATGTGACTGGGAATAAAGTTCATGAAAACATGCTTCATAGTGTTTTTGGTGATCGAATGTGGGTTAATCATTTTAGTGGTCTTAAATGGTCATATTCCTTTAACCAGTGTTAAATTTTATTGCTTGCAAGTTGGTGTTTCATAGCTTAGAGACTTAAAGGGATAGTTCACCCAAAAATGAAAACTGTCATCATTTACTCACCCTCAAGTTGTTCCAAACCTGTATGAATTTCTTTCTTCTGCTGAACACAAAAGAAGATATTTTGAAGAATGTCGGTAACCGAACAGTTTATGGGCCCCATTGACTTCCATAGTATTTTTTTTTTTTCATACTATGGAAGTCAATGGGGCCCATAAACTGTTTGGTTAACCATATTCATATTCAAAATATCTTTGAATATGAAAAAAGAAAAAAGAAACTCATACAGGTTTGGAACAACTTGAGGGTGAGTAAATGACAGAATTTTCATTTTTGGGTGAACAAAAAAAGACGCAAATGAATTAGATCTGTGACTTGATTGAAGACTTTTCTGTCTTGGAGTTAAAGGAACACTCCACTTTTTTTGAAAATAGGCTCGTTTTCCAACTCCCCTAGAGTTAAACAATTGAGTTTTACCGTTTTTGAATCCATTCAGCCGATCTCCAGGTCTGGCGGTATCACTTTTAGCATAGCTTAGCATAGTTCATTGAATCTGATTAGACCGTTAGCATCTCGCTCAAAAATGACCAAAGAGTTTTGATATTTTTCCTATTTAAAACTTGACTCTTATGGCAGCAAAGTTCCTTGATTATTACGCCGGAATGAGAGTATGAGATCCATATCGGCCCAAGAAAATTGTAACTTTTTATCTTCCGTTGGTCTTAGTACACAATGTAACTACAGAAGAGTCAAGTTTTAAATAGGAAAAATATCGAAACTATTTGGTCATTTTTGAGCGAGATGCTAACGGTCTAATCAGATTCAATGAACTATGCTAAGCTATGCTAAAAGTGATACCTGCCAGACCCGGAAAATCAGCTGAGTGGATTCGAAAACGGTAAAACTCAACTGTTTAACTCTAGGGGAGTTGGAAAACGAGCCTATTTTGAAAAAAAAGTGGAGTGTTCATTTAAAAACCTGAGAAGCAGGAGGGCTCCATTTGCTCTTTATTTCATCTCATGCTGTCTAGGAGAAACAATTGAGATATCAAAGAGATCTTATACAGGTTTTTAGATCCTTGGAAATGCCATATCTGTGCAAAGATTGGGATTAGGTCGGCAGACTCTTGAGTGTTACCTTCCCGCAGCTGGGTGCATGTATTAATGTGCTGTTTCCAAGAATTATCAGAGTGTGGGAAGTGACTCTGACACATAACACAACACACACACACACACACACACACACACACACACACACACATACATACACATTTCTGCAAAAACTGTGCCCCAGAATGTTTCATATGTGTCAGAACACCAGCTCAAGTGATGGACTCAAGACAGATAAAAAAAAAAAGACCTTTGTGTTGTTCAAGTCTCTCTGGTCCTCAGGGTGAATCTCCAGTGCCTTAAAAATGGACACTAACAAGCAGATGGCTTCCCACAGTCATGGAAAACCATTAGGGAATTTAAAAAATGTGATTTCCAGGCCAGGAAAAGTCATGGGAATTATTGAAAAGATTCATTTATATGCATTTAAATACTCTAAAGTACTTAATTTGCTGTAGATTATCTCTAAAAAAAAATAGCCTGGACTCGGTGTTTGAAAAAGATACAGTCTACGTGTCTGTTTGGAGCAGGAAAGCACAAGCTCCAGCAGTGATATCTTGCATCTATATTGAAAGGTTTTCTCAGTTAATGAGGGGTGTGTGCACGTTTGTGTGAAAAAATGAGGGAAACTTGTGAATGTGTTCAGTCACGTCTCTGCGTGTTCACATAGCATCCGTGCTCAAAGGGCAGAGCCCTCACTGGCAGCTTTTATTTTGACTTGACCACAGGCAATGCCCTGGACCACCCTGTGTACACACACACATGTTGGTGTACCTATCATTATGAGGACAATCCATAGGAGTAAGGTTTATATGCTGTACTGTATATTCTATCCTCCTACCCATCACAGAAACCTTTCTGCATTTTTACATTTTAATAAAACATTGTTTAGTATGTTTTCAAGCCATTTTAATTACGCTGACTCAGGAAATGTCCTCATAGACCACATTTATGTTGTAATACCAGTGTAATACCCATGTTATTACACAAATTTGTGTCTAAGTCATACAAAACAAGCCATATTTATTTTTTTAAAGTTGTCCTTAAAATTGGCTTCATCTGAACAAATAACTAAACACAAATCAAGCGCTAAATCTGAAGAAGAGGTACATAAAAAGTTTTTTATAGTGTTAGTATTATGGTTAGTCTATAAAAAAACCAGACACCAATGGCATTTTCCCATTAAATATCCAGATAAACGTGTGTGTGTGTGTGTGAACCGAACAGCAGGTCATATCAGGGCAATTTTCCGTTGAGGGCCTCAGTGGGTGGAGGGCTTCTAAGGCTCGATTAATATTGCTGAGTTGTGAGAAATATCACAAGTGTAATCAGGTTGAATAAACTTCACTCTCTCTCTCTGTTTCTCCCCATTCATTAATTTGTCTCTGGTGTGCGTGACCCAGGAAGAAAATGGCGGAAGATCACGTAGCTTGTAAATTTCCTGCAAAAGAAAAAAAATATGGAATACGTGTATGTGTGTGATTGTGTCTGTACCACCCATCCAGTCCAGCCTTCTTGCCAACAGAAGAGAGGAGAAGGGTGGGAGAGAGAAAGAGACTGCACAGAGATTGCTAATGATCACTGCAAATAGTCATTAACAGGTGTGGATATTTTGGTATTGGATTGTTATATGACTTTACATCTCAAAATTGTGACTTTATATCTCACAATGTATCTTTAAATCTCAAAATTTGCTACTTTATTTCCCATTCTTGGTTTTATTTCTCACAATTTGACTGTTGGACCACAAAACCAGTCATAAGTCGCATGGGTATATTTGTAGCAATAGCCAACAATAGGTCAAAATTTGATTTTTTTTTTTATGCCAAAAATCATTAGGATATTAACCCGTTTCACCAATCATTCTTACATATTCGGGTCTTTATCGACCCGGATCTATATCTAACACGGAAGGATCTCTACCTGTCGTGATAATATAAAACTCCTCTGATATTAGAGTAACAATTACAGAAGAATAAAATAAAGTGTATTTTGTTACCTTTTGGAGCTTGAAAGGTCTCAGTTTGAGCAGATGTTTTATGCCATCATCACTGTCCTCGTCAGAGCTCATTTCCCAGTAAATTCAGCAAATAATGGGCTAGTTTTATGTTTGAGGTCACGAATATGAGCCCATTCGTGATCTCAAACATATTCTCAGAACTATATAATTTTCAACATCTTCAAAATCAATATTTCGATCACTAACAGCTTCACCAGATCCATCCAGTGACAGTTACAGTCATATTTGATTGCGTTCAGTACTCGCTCTGCAGTAAATCGCTGAGCCATTTCATGTTTCTCTTATTTCGTTTTAAATGAGTCATCACTTCAGCATTGTGTATCAGAAGATTGCCACCTTGTGGAATAAAGGTGAATTGCACTTATTCTGTCATCTAAGATTCAATTATTGTCGTGCAGAAAAAATATACGTACACTCACACACACCTCGGGTCGTTTGCGACCCTATACAATTTTTACAAAAAAAATGAATACAAAAATAGGCAATCTTTTACAATTTTATAAATTTTTTTTCTTGTTATATTCTTTATAATGAATTGATTGAGGAATACCAAGAAGGTTGATGTCTAACTTTAAAAAATGAACGAGGAGGAGGGTAGTGAATGACGTCCCAGGTCACTAAAGACCCGAGGTATGCATTTAAGGGTTAAGTAAAGATCATGTTCCATGAAAATGTTTTGTAAATTTCCTACTGTAAATAGATAAAAAAATTATTATTGTGAGTGGATATGCATTACTAAGGACTTTATTTGGACAACTCTAAAGGTGATTTTCCTCAATATTTTGAGTTTTTTGCACCCTCAGATTCCAGATTTTAAAATAGTTGTATCTCGGCCAAATATTGTCCTCATATCAATAGATAGCTTATTTAGCTTATTTATTCAGCTTTAAGATGATATATAAATCTCAATTTCAAAAAATTGACCCACTGGTCCAGGGTCACAAATGATCTTATACATCACAATGTGTCTTTTTTATCTAAAAATTGCAACTTTATATCTCTTAAAATTGTGATTTCATATCTCACAATGTGACTCTATGTAACAACGTTTTTATATCTCAAAATCTGTGACTTTATTTCTCATATTTTTATATATCACAATTGTGACTTTATCTCAAAATGTGCTACTTCTCATAATTTTTGGCTTTTGTTTCTCACAGTGCATTTTTTTTAAAAAAAATCTTACAAATAATAATCCTATTAATCTTATACAGTTTGGAATTTTCCTGTGGAATTGGGCTATCTTATAGTATAAATAATTATTGTTGTCTTGTCACTAAATATTCATTTGTTTATCTTTAAAACACGCTTGAATTTGTTCCAAATCATCAGATATGAAGTTATGGTACCTTTGAAACCTGTCTGATATTAGTTTCCATACATTTGTGAATATAGACATGACCTTACTGTCCAGATTTCTGAAAGCAGCAGTTATGAACCTCATGTCTTGCCTGTATGTAATCTATGCCCACAGAATTACACAAAAATCTCTATTCTAAATGTGTCCATCGCCAGTTTGTTTATTAGATATTTTGTCTAGTTTGATCATGCTAATGATATGGTTATGGCGCACAGATTAATTTAACACGTTTTACTATATTTAAATCCATCCCATCGATATTTCCCATCACAGTTAGCACAGAAATTGTAAATAAATTGTGCTGATTCCATGCTGGCCTACACATGACTCTGGACTTATGTAATTGTGTGTCTGTATTATAAAATGTAAGTTCCACGTGACACAAATGAAATGCCAAAAAATAGACAGATTTGGGTCAGACAAGTCAAACATTAATGATTATATATTTCAACATGTGTTTGTGAACGTACGTGGATTTAATCCGGGCAAACATGAGCTTTTAAAATGTGTTTTTCCATAATGCTGTGTCAGGAGACATTGTGTTTATATAAGAGAGAGCTTGACCCTTCCAGTTCTGACATCCTCCTTCATTTATCAGTCATACGGGGGCCGTAGTTCCCAGTCCTCCTCAGCATGACCACAGGTCTTGTGACATGCTCTGTGGCGTCGATGCTCAAATGAATCCAAGTGTTGGGTCACTTTCTGCTGACTAGTGTTTTACCATTTAACCAGATGGTCTCACTCCATGGAAACAACACACACTACACACACAGCAACAGAAATGACAATACACACACAGACGCATTTTTGTATGATGATGAAATCATGCTCAGCATTCTTCTTTTTGTATCTGGGTTGAATTTCTAAGATGAGAGATATATGTGAGGACACAAGGACTTTATGGAATTTAGATATAGAAATAAAGCTAATAGAAATACCAAATCAAGTGTTTTATTCGCCCTTATAACAGCTAGAGGAAATGTTTGGGAGACGTAAAGGGTTAGTTCACCCAAAAATGACAATTCTGTCATCATTTACTCACTCAAGTTGTTCCAAACCCATATGAATTTCTTTCTTCTGCTAAAAACAAAAGCAGATATTTTGAAGAATGTTGGTAAGCAAACAGTTTCTGGTCCCCATTTACTTCCATAGTATTTTTTTCCATACTTTGATACGCACTCCAAAACACTGATTTGAAACAAAAGATTCGTAAAGCCTCGAAGCTTCATGAAGCAGTCTTTTGAAATCGGCCATTACTAGATATTGTTGAATAAAGTCGTTATTTTGTTTTTTTGTGGGCACAAAAAGTATTCTCGTCGCTTTATAACATTAAAGTTGAACCACTGTAGTCACGTGAATTGTTTTAAATATGTCTTTAGTAGCTTTCTGGGCATCTGAAAGTGTAAATTAACTTTCTGTCAATAGAGGCCTCACTGAGCCATTGGATTTTATCAAAAATATCTTAATTAGTGTTCTGAAGATAAACGAAGGTCTTACAGGTTTGGAACGACATGAGGGTGAGTAATGACAGAATTTTCATTTTTGGGTGAACTAACCCTTTAAAATGTCTCAATTAAATTTCCATGTAATCTCACTATTTTCTAGGAGAAATAATTGAGATCTTCAGCATTGTGGCTTTATTAAACCACTTTGACTTCATAAACATTTTACTGCCTTTCATCTGACTCAAACCATGATGACAATAATGGTCAATTTCGTCATATAATTTAATAGCATCTGTCATCCTTCTATGATGTTTTTCCTTTTCCTTCAATTCTTAAAGAAAGATAAAAATTAACAAATGAGATCATTGTTGACATACAGTAAGAGCATAACCCTATAAAATGAATGTAGATGCTATACCTCAGACCATTTGGCTTTGAATTAGATGTCAATGATCTCATTGATGTTTAGGAAAAACATTTTAGATATTAAAAAAAGATGTTTTTCTTCAAAGTCTTTTCTACTCATTACCTGTGCATTAATTGAATCAGTTTAGTGTAACTGCCCATCTGACACAAACCATGATGACATGATCCATAATGGTCAGTTTCGTAATTTAGATTTTACTTCTTTGATTGCATCTGTTATCAAATGTTATCATCCAGAAGTGTCCCACGCAATTTAAGTGCACCAGTTCCACACAAACATTTAGTCATGTGACATGAAGTCTCTCACACTAAGTTAATCACATGAAATTACATCTAAACCCATCTATCACAGTTCTACGTCAGAGTGAATCAGCATATGCAAGACTGAGACGCCCAGTCAACCTCCTGAATGCAACTCAGTTGTTGGACCACTGACACACTTGTAATGAATGGATATTTGTTCTGGATGTGTAAACAATGCAGGCAATTATGATGAAATGATAACGGCTTGTGCGTAATTCCCATTGTTGATAGGGGAAGTTATTGCGGCGGTTTAAGGAGTTTGTGATCCTTCAAAGAATATTCACAGAACGATGATGAACTATGGAATTAACACAAACATAATTTTCTGGGTCTCGCTAATAAATGCTTGTGAAGAAATACAGGCAGACAGTTAAGTCCTCTCTGTGAATTGGTTTACGGTGACACACCTCCCTTAACATTCCCTTCACACACACAGACACAAACCCACCCACTGCAAACAAACAGGTGACTGGCTGACCTTGTCCTAGAAACCGAGTGCGTCATTGCTTTTATTTACATTTTCATCTGGGCCAAATTCACCATGGAGGGGAACACGTTTCTCCAATATTCAGAATAACGGTCAATCGATATGGGTTTTCGAGTGGCACATTCTTAAAGGTGCCATTGAACGTTTCTTAACAAGATGTAATATAAGTCTAAGGTGTCCCCTGAATGTGTCTGTGAAGTTTCAGCTCAAAATACCCCATAGATTTTTTTTAATTAATTTTTTTAACTGCCTATTTTATGGCATAATTAGAAATGCGCCGATTCATGCTGCGGCCCCTTTAAATGCTCGCGCTCTCACGCCCACGGAGCTCGCGCTTGCCTTAAACAGTGCATAAACAAAGTTCACACAGCTAATATAACCCTCAAAATGGATCTTTACAAAGTGTTCGTCATGCATACTGCATGCACGCGTCAGATTATGTGAGTAAATTGTATTTATTTGGATGTTTACATTTGATTCTGAATGAGTTAGAGGCTGTGCTCCGTGGCTAACGGCTAATGCTACACTGTTGGAGAGATTTATAAAGAATGAAGTTGTGTTTATGAATTATACAGACTGCAAGTGTTTAAAAATGAAAATAACGACAGTCTTGTCTCTGTGAATACAGTAATAAACAATGGTAACTTTAACCACATTTAACATTAGCAACATGCTAACGAAACATTTAGAAAGACAATTTACAAATATCACTAAAAATATCATGTTATCATGGATCATGTCAGTTATTATCGCTCCATCTGCCATTTTTTGCTATTTTTTGCTGTTCTTGTGTGCTTACCTAGTCTGTTGATTCAGCTGTGCACAGATCCAGACTTTAATACTGGCTGCCCATGTCTAATGCCTCAATCATGGGCTGGCATGTGCAAATATTGAGGCGTACACCCCGACTGTTACGTCACAGTCGGTGTTATGTTGAGATTCGCCTGTTCTTCGGAGGTCTTTTAAACAAATGAGATTTATATAAGAAGGAGGAAACAATGGAGTTTGAGACTCACTGTATGTCATTTCCATGTACTGAACTCTTGTTATTTAACTATGCCAAGAGTAAAGGGCACCTTTAAATGATTACATTTGACCTTCCCAGTTTTAAATGTTTGGATGTGTTTTCATTAACTTTTTCTGCCTCTCCTATGCAACACAACACTATTATTTACAGTTTGCTTTAAGTAGTTTGTTGACTGTAAACAAGGGATTCACAAACTTTTTCATCAGCCAAACCCTTTTGATATGAAGTATTTACTTGAAGTAGAGAAGTAAATACCTTTGCATGCTCACAGTTCTCTGATGTTTGTTAATGGTTATATGACAGGCAGGTAAACAAAATATTTCATCTTTGTTTTTTATTTTGATTGTTTTTATTTATTTTTATTTTATTTATTTTTATGATTTGATTACCATAATTATTCACTTCATCAACAGTTCAGAAACCCTGTTTTAAATGATTATTTTGCTTCTTATATGGTTTGTCCATTACAAATGATCAAATGATAAGTATATGATTATTAGATGGCTAGAAACAAGAATATTAAATTGTGTAAGCACATTGAACCAAGTCCAAATATTAGAAATAATCAGTGGAGGGTCATAATCCCTGTAGGGAAAAGTGCTAAAATGGCTTATCCTTTCTTATTTATCATCCTAAAGTCAAGTTTTATTGCTCAGAGGTTGTTCTTTTATAGTTCATAAGAGTTTTTAGTTACAGTTTAGGCCTCATTTCATTATAGAAATGAATGAGATAATTGTAGACAGAATATTGTGGATAGCTCAGACCATGGCTTTAAATTAGATGACAAATGTTTGAGTTATTGAATTAAAAAAAAAAAAGATTAAGTTTATTTTGCTCACCATTTGAGATATTAAAAATATCTCCTGTATAATGTTTCTTTATTGTGCATTTTTTTCTTAAAGGATTAGTTCACTTCAGAATGAAAATTTCCTGATAATTTACTTACCCCCAATCATCCAAGATGTTCATGTATTTCATTCTTCAGTCAAAAAAGAAATTAAGGTTTTTGAGGAAAACATTCCAGGATTTTTCTCCATATAGTGGACTTCAGCAGGGATCAATGGGTTGAAGGTCCAAATTGCAGTTTCAATGCAGCTTCAAAGGGCTCTACATGAACCCAGATGAGGAATAAGGGTCTTATCTAGCACGATCTGTCATTTTCTAAGTATAAAGTATATACTTTTTAACCACAAATGGTCTTTTTGCACTGCTCTGCGATCCGACACGCATTACGTAATCATGTTGGAAAGGTCACATGTGATGTAGAAACTCCATCTCATTTTCCCCTCCAACTTCAAAATCGTCTGACATTGTTGTTTTACCTTTTTTTGGTAAAGATCGTTTGGCTTACTCTAAACAACTCCTCGGTACTTCCGCCTATGTCACGCTTGACCTTTCCAACATGATTATGTCATGTGTGCAGATCGCAGAGCAGAGCAAGAAGAGAATTTGTGGTTAAAAAGTATATACATTTTTCATTTTTTTTAGAAAACGAAATCGTTTCGCTACACAAGACCTTTATTCCTCTGCTTAGATCATGTAGAGCCCTTTGAAGCTGCACTGAAACTGCAATTTGGACCTTCAACCCGTTGATCTCTGCTGAAGTCCACTATATGGAGAAAAATCCTGGAATGTTTTCATCAAAAACCTCTTTTCGACTGAAGAAAGAAAGACATGAACATCTTGGATGACATAGGGGTGAGTACATTATCAGGAAATTTTTATTCAGAAGTGAACTAATCCTTTAAGGCCTTTCTTACACATTGCCTGTTAATTGCACTCAATAAGTTAAGAGTAATAGCCACAGAACTGAAATACATGTTTAGATATTTTTGTACTGGATGACATTTCTAAAAAAGTCTTAGAAGCATTGTGCTTGTTTGGTGTCACATGTACCAATATTTAATCTGCACAGAGAAGATTAGTATGGCCCAGGGACAAGATGACACACAAATCCATGGAGATATCAGATGTTCTGCAGCTAGATGTGTTTGTGATTTGGGCTGCAAACACAAAGGTTGGAAGTTCAATCTCCAGGATGTCTGTACCTGTAATTGATGTACGGATTTTTCTTCATAAAAAACATTTTTATGCCCCTTTTTTGGTCTGGCTGATTGATTGAAGGCATGTCCGTTTTGCAGATGTGTCTGATAAAGCACCCTGCAGAGAGGCAGACGTCCTGACTCCACTGCTGGAAGGGTGTGTTTAGGTGTGTTCATAAGACACAAAGGAGACGTCTTGATGCGGAAGACTACAACTGTGTTTCCCCTGTGCGTATATGTTGTGTTACTGTCTCTTTCAGTCTATTATACTCCTTCCGCCTCAGACAAGAGTCTCTGTCAGCCACTCAGTGAGTGTATCAAGAGTGAGTCCATATGTCTGTGTATCTGTATTATTACTGTATTCACTGAGCCTGCAACAGCTGATTTCCTGACCTGAACAAAGAGTGTAGAGAAAGCAGCATTTCCTTGTATTCTTCTAGGCCCACATTGTCCCTTCAACACACACACGCAAAATGATAGCAGGTAAAAGAATATGACGCAGATACACTGCAGGGAAGATTTTAAAAAAGGGTCCTGAAACATCACAGTCAAGAAAGGAGAGAATATAGCTAGGTAATTTTAAATAATTATAAAGTAATTTTGCTGAATCATCACAAAGATTTTTTCCTCTTTTGGCTTGATGAAAAAAGGACAAATCAAAGGATGAATTAACAACCTGAATTCTGGAAAAGTTTTTTAAATTCGAATGAAATTAAAACTAAAATACTTTCAAATCACATAAGCCAATATTTTATTCACAATAGAACATAGATAACATAACAAATGTTTAAACTGAGAAATTTTACAATTTTATGCACAAAATGAGCTCATTTCAAATTTGATGTCTGCTACAGGTCTCAAAAAAGTTGGCACAGGGCAACAAATGGCTGAAAAAGCAAGAAATTTTGAAAAGATTCAGCTGAGAGAACATCTAGCAACTAATTAAGTTAATTGATATCAGGTCTGTAACATGATTAGCTATAAAAGGGATGTCTTACAGAGGCAGAGTCTCTCAGAAGTAAAGATGAGCTGTGAAAGCGTGTGTAAAAAGATTGTGGATTACTTTGAAAACAATGTTCCTCAACGTCAAATTGCAAAGCTTTTGCAAATCTCATCATCTACAGTGCATAACATCATCAAAAGATTCAGAGAAACTGGAGAAATCTCTGTGCGTAAGGGACAAGGCCAAAGACCTTTATTGGATGCACGTGGTCTTCGGGCCCTCAAACGACACTGCATCACTCATCAGCATGATTGTGTCAATGACATTACTAAATGTGCCCAGGAATACTTCCAGAAACCACTGTTCGGTAAACACAATCCCCGTGCCATCTGCAGATGCCAACTAAAGATCTATCACGCAAAAAGGAAGCCATATGTGAACATGGTCCAGAAGCCCCGTCATGTCCTGTGAGACAAGGCTCATTTAAAATGGACTGT
This sequence comes from Megalobrama amblycephala, assembly GCF_018812025.1. Taxonomy (NCBI): domain Eukaryota; kingdom Metazoa; phylum Chordata; class Actinopteri; order Cypriniformes; family Xenocyprididae; genus Megalobrama; species Megalobrama amblycephala. Next base: position 15,864,933 of record NC_063067.1, read on the forward strand.
TTCAAAGTGGAAAAGTGTTCTATGGTCAGACGAGTCCAAATTTGACATTCTTGTTGGAAATCACAGATGCCGTGTCCTCCAGGCTAAAGATGAGGGAGACCTTCCAGCGTGTAATCAGTGTTCAGTTCAAAAACCAGCATCTCTGATGGTATGGGGTGCATAAGTGCATACGGTATGGGTAGCTTGCATGTTTTGGAAGGCACTATGAATGCTGAAAGGTATATAAAGGTTTTAGAGCAACATTAAATTGAAAAATACGTCAAAGACAACCACGAACTCTTCAGCAGATGGAAACCTATATCAGGCAAGAATGGGACCAAATTCCAACACCAAAACTCCAGAAACTCATAACCTCGATGCCCAGACGTCTTCACACTGTTTTGAAAAGAAGAGGAGATGCTACACCATGGTAAACATGCCCCTGTCCCAACTATTTTGAGACCTGTAGCAGGCATCAAATTTGAAACGAGCTCATTTTGTGCATAAAATTATAAAAAAGCACTACTACTAAATAGTAAGCTGAATCTAAACAAATTTATAACTTTATGTCAAGCTATGTAACACTACAAAAATTAACCATGATTAAATAAATAAATGTATGCATAAAGTTTATGGTTTTTTTCTAAATCGCCTGAAATCAAGTCTGTGGTTAACAAAGCCTCTAAATATTTTCACATTTTGATCTATGACATAAAACACACCAGTTATAACCCGCTTGTGATTTTTAAAACCTTTATTGTGTCTTATAAACGGCGGTTGCTAACAAATTGCTAAAAGGGACTTTTGGCGGGGACTTTAGACGTCATCATGACAAACAGGACATTTGGACAGCATTTCTCATGAAAAAGTGTATAAGTATTCATACACAGCACAGATCATAATCAGCGAACATGTTTTTAAATAAAGTTGTTTTTCAAATAAAGTTTGAGGAAGCTTGGTGGTGACGACGTTGATCCGCGACCATGGTGTGTTGTAGTCTGTTTATAGCCCACTGTTAGCTTTTTATATCTGATGATGACTTTATTTATGCTTCAAAATGTATAAATTTTGTGTTAACTTGTAAGAATTATCTTGATAGACAAAACGTTTAAGTGTCATAAACCTTTGTTAAACACAGAGCTTATTTTTTATGATTTTCCAAAAGTCTATGGGAAAAATGCATAGGCTTTCGATCGAGGGAACCTGTACACCGCTAACTTCCAGGTTGGCCTACAAAAACATGTCATCAACAGCCTACATAGTCCGTAAAGGAATAGAAACATATTAAAGGAAAGAAACAAATAACATAAAGAAGCCAAAATGTGACATATTATTATTTTAATTTTTAATTATTTTTGAGCTAATTCTGTTTGAGTAAATATATTTTAACCAATTGGTGTGAGTTGTCCACCCGTTAACTTTACGTGCTAAGTTTCCAGAAGTACAATACAATAAAATACAATACAAATTTTATTTCTATAGCACATTTAAAAACAACTGGTGTTGACCAAAGTGCTTTACAATAGCCATAGTAAACAAACAATAACATAAAGACACATGAATAAAAGACAATGAAACTGAAAACATATGGACTAAGGTTAAATAGATAAGAATACTTAAGTCAAAGATGATTGAATACTAATGAAGATCAAGGAATATTAAAAGCAATTGAGAAAAGATAAGTTTTCAAAGTGGATTTGAAGATTGACAGAGTTTGGGCGGATCTGATGTAAGCCGGTAGGCTATTCCATAACTTAGGGCTGATGACCGCAAAAGCACGATCAACCCTATTTTTAAGTCTAGTTCTAGGAACAGATAGTAGATCAGAGTCCCCTTATCTGAGTGATCTTGACTGTGTGGGCAGATGTAGTTCAGATAAATACTGAGGGGCATGGTTCCACAAAGACTTAAAAAAAGTAACAAAACTTAAAAATCAATTCTGTATTTAACTGGTAACCAATGGAGCGAGATCAAAACCAGTGTAATGTGTTCACTTTTACGCTTCCCTTTAATGACCCCTGCTGCGGCATTTTGAACTAATTGCAAGCGTGTGATGCATGTCTGAGGAGCACCAATATATAAAGAATTACAATAATCTAATCATGATGTTACAAAAGCATGCATAACAGTCTCAAAGTTCTTAGTAGACAAACAGGGCTTAACCTTGGCTAAAAGACGAAGATGGTAAAAACAGGACTTAACTACAGCACTTATCTGCTTATCATATTTAAGGCTGTTATCAAGCAAAACCCCTAGGTTCCGAACTCTTTCAATGAGTTTCCTTGTCCATTTTTCAGAGTTCTGAGTTTTCAAGCCAAATAAGTAGGCCTATGTATACTTTTTTTTAAGGCAATCATTTTGCACACTTTTAAGTAAGGCAAACCAATTCAATTATACAGCAAAGATCAAAAGAAAGAAAGTTTGCCTCCGGAAATCTTTCTCTGGAAACTACCAAGAGTACAGAGTGTACCCATCACCAACACACTGGTCATAGCCTTTTGTCATTAGTTTCCTCTGTAAACGGAGGTGGTTCTAGTGAACAAAAGACACCAATGAACAAAAGGCACTCTGTTCCACCCCGGTCAGCTGACATATGAACAAGAGTGGGCATCTCAGAGGGCCTCCTACAGTCAAACGTCAATTTAGACTGGCACAAGCTCTTTAAAGCTCTCAAATGCTGCCCAGCGACTCCCATCTGATGTTTGCTTTGCAAGCCTGTGATGGTTTTATTCTTTATACAGCATGGTCTATATATGAAGAGTTCCTTTGCAAAACCGATAAACGCCATTTTTTTTAAAAAATGAACTTGCTGTGCATTATTCTCCATATATAGCACGTTCTGTACCCTAAATCCATTTTGTCAGAAAAGTCAGTTTTGTCCACTGTCAGGCATCGCAATTTCACGTTTTACAGCAGAAGCCGATAAGCGCCCTTGTTGTTTGTGTACAGAAACCGTCTATGACAGAAACCGATAAGTCCGTTTTAGCGAATCAGCGCGCAGTATTCAGGTCAGGTGACAAGGCTTCTAGTCATTTCAAAAAGACGCGCTAGCTGAGGGAAGTTTTGTCAAAGCTGACTAAAAGTGATCGAGGATTTATAATTTCGACTCCTGTAAGTCCTTGTACGCCATACACGACTTACATGCTTAAACCTTGGTTGTTCTTTTGCGTGTGTGTGCGCGCGCACGTGCGTGGATGCGTGTGTGTGTGTGTGTGTGTGTGAGAGAGAGAGTGTACTTGTGTGCCGATCATAGTTTATCTGTTTAACTCTGAAACATGAAATGTGGAGTTATCTGCTTTTGCCAAAAAACGACTGTTGGAGTTATCTGCTTTTGCTAAAAAAACAAACTTTTAATATAAAAAACATACTTTCAATGAACTTTAATTTTTTAATTTACCTGTATTTTTTAGAGTTATTATTACTTAATCAAAACAACCCAACTGCAGTTTGATTGATATTACTTGGAATGCACAATAAAAAAACATGATTTCTGAGAATTAAAGGTGCTAAAGAGGATGTTTTGTTTTATACATTTTTGCAATATTACTTGAAACTATCTTTACTAACTGATAAAAGACTATTTATTAGGTGCACTGAACGTAATAATATTAATATACATCATCTGTGCACGAGGTAGGGCCTTAAAAACATCAGCCAATCGTTTACACGATCATCGCGTAAACGATTGGCCCTCTGGCTTGTCAATCACTGCCATGACGATCCATGTGAGAGACGCGCGGCTGCGCGCTCCAGTAACTTTCCACACTCCACAGGCGCTGCATGCAATGTTTTTGTCAGGAGACAGGAGTAACAACTGAAGATTATGAGTCACCTGCGGTGAGTCCGACATAATGAATCCACGGCTTTAAGTCGCGCACACACTTAACGATTGTAAGGCCGATTATGAATGTAAATTGATACTTATGACTGATCGCGCTTAAAAGCGTCCAATCAGAGCCAGTTACTTTCAGTCTGCGATTACAGTCGGTGTTCAAATTCCATGTGAAAGTATATAAATCTGCTTCAGGAGCAGGAAACAATCGCTGTATGTTGAGCATAGTCAGAATGTTTTATCTAGTCATTAAATGTGTGCCCGGCTTAATAACACAGCGAATGCCGGTGGTAAACACTCGTGTTCCGATACTCGTGCACGAGTTTTGGGAGGCGTTCCCTCTAAATGAGCTGTGAAGGAGGGGGGTTGTTCTTACCCATCCGCTCATTTCAAAAACTCAGTCGCCAAAAAGAACCTCTTTAGCACCTTTAATAAAAATGGAGTTAACTGTTGTTGCAAATAAACTCTTCATATGCTTCAATGCTTTCCTGCTCTCTAGCAATCCATTTCAGCATGACACAGGAATTTTTACACTTGTTTTGAAACTAACCATCTCAGACAGACCCCTTATCTTAGCTTATACTATCCACTTCCAAAATTCTTCATTGATCCTCTACTAATCATTAATCCACTCTTTATGTTTGTGTTGATTTCAGTGCTTGGGTGTATTGTGTATGCTGTGCGTCACTGGACCTCACAGAGATGTCATCTCCATCCAGACGTTGTTATGGTTTCTGTGTTTGGATTTTACGTTATCACGTGAGCAAACGCCTATACTCAACCCTACACATGTTTACAGGAAAGCACGTGCAAGTGTTTTGAAGGTTATTAGAGTTTAGAAATATAGGTAACCAATCACATATGATGGGCAGAGACAGATGTGTTGTTGGTTAGAAGAAAACAAGATTCTGCCAGTCGCTTTATTTGCTGATGTGAGGTCATTATTACCAGGGTTAGAAAAACAAATTTCACCCCAACATAAAAAGAAAAATATGAAAATATGAAATTATATTTTGTATGCAAAATAATGCCTGTTTTAAGATTTTTTTTTCATTGAGACACTATTTTCATGACCACCTTTTCACCAAAATATAATTTTCATTATACAAATAATCAATAAATGCAAAAAAGTAAATAGAATAAATACATTACTGTAAATTATTGTAAATTCTATAAGTTTATAAATTATTGTAAATTAGTTATGCATCATTGTATTATTTGTTGTACTAATTATTTTTTTATTATCATTTTAATTAAAAAAAGAATAGTTAATTGTGCCTATATGTTTTTTTATTACTGTATTAATTTTTTTTTTTAACTTTAAAGTAATAAGAATTTTAGTGGTAAATGTGCTTAATTGTCTTGATTAAAATGTCATAATGCAAAAAGCTTAATGGTCTTAAAATAGACTTCATTGTCTTTATGCAAAATATATATTTTTTGATTTTGAGGCGAGTCATGACCTTTCAGGACATTTCTTGTAAGATTCAACCCACCACTAAATGACCCATGATATTTGGCTCATCATACACAGAAGCCTTATAATGGGTCATCAGAGCTCTCATAAATCTGCTAACAAGACATTGAGCTGTCAGAGGCTGGTTTCCGGGATAATTCCCAGCATATTCCCTACAAAAAAGATACCAGGATTGCACTTTGTCAATCTCTCTCTGTGTCTAACAATAAAGAGGCACTAAAAATAATAACTTGAAGTTTTAAGATTTAATAAAATGGAAACAAAAAAATGCTATGATGTAAAATTATTAAAGGGTTAGTTCACCCAAAAATGAAAATTCTGTCATTAATTACTCACCCTCATGTCATTCTACACCCGTAAGACCTTAGTTCATCTTCAGAACACAAATTAAGGTATTTTTGATGAAATCCGATATCTCAGTGAGGCCTGCATTGAGAGCAAGTTAATTTAGACTTTCAAACGCCCCGAAAGGTACTAAAAGTAAGTTAATATTATAAAGTAACGAAAATACTTTCTGTGCACTAAAAAACAAAACAAAATAAGGACTTTTCAACAATATCTAGTGATGGGTGATTTCAAAACACTGCTTCTTGGAAGCTTTTGTTTCAAATCAGTGATTCGGATCACATGTCAAACTGCAGTGTTTTGAAATCGCCCATCACTAATTATTGAAATCACTTGAAAAGTTGTTATTTTGTTGGGTTTTTTTGGTGCACAAAAAGTATTCTCGTCACTTCATAACATTAAGGTTGAACCACTGTAGTCACATGAACTGATTTAAATACGTCTTTAGTAGCTTTCTGGGCATTGAAAGTTTAAATTAACTTTCTAGCAATGCAGGCCTCACTGAGCCATCGGATTTCATCAAAAATATCTTAATTTGTGTTCTGAAGATGAATGAAGATCTTATGGGCGTAGAACGACATGAGAGTGAGTAATGACAGAATTTTCATTTTTGGGTGAACTAACCCTTTAATGCCCAGGGGGGAAAAAGATAAAAGTAAAAAAAAATGTATACAAATTTTGTGACTATATTGGGGCATGTTAACACAAAACACTTAAATGTGTAAAAATATCAAACCATTGCTTTGACCAACAACTATTGTAACTAATCAGTTTAATTGGTAAAGCACAAATTACAACATCTTTTTTTTTTTTTTTTTTTTTTTTTTTAAAAAGCCCTTTCCTAACTACACACTGTTGAATATTTTGGTCAAATATTGTACAACTTTTCACTAGTAAAAATGATTCTGCTGATTTGTATGAAAGAACAAAAAGTGATAAATGTAAAAAGTGGAAAAGAAAACATTTCCACTGGTGGTCTCAGACATTTAGACCCCACTGTATGTCTTTTTCCTGCGGAGCTGTGCATTGTGAGTAGAGTTGTGTGTGACTCTTGACCCTGAGCTGTGCTGTGCAGACGACCGTCTCCAGCGCTTCTCATCTACTTCCTGTCCACACACACCCCTCTTCCTGTCCGTAGAGTGGAGCTATTTTAAAGCCAGTGAAGGCCTGGAATGGTATAAAAGAAGCCAACAGTGGAGACATACTGACTGCTGACTGTGTGTGTGTGTGTGTGTGTGTGTGTGTGTGTGTGTGTGTGTGTGTGTGTAAGTATAAGTATAAGGAAGGATTCCATCAGCTTTATGGCTGTGATGATTGAGGAAATCAGGAGAGGACAAGAACAATGATCTCACTGTTCTTCCTCAATCCTCTTCTAATAAGGAAATGACAGCTTTTTTTAATATGACAGTTGATTACTAAGACAAAAATCTAAATTAAACAAATATAGAGATGGCCTAGTTTTTCTTTGGATTTAACAAAAAATATTTTTTGTCATATTTTGTTATTAATTTTGTAGACATAAATAAAAATGACTCATTATGAAACTATTTAAAATGTTAGTTTTTATGCTTTAAAATATTAATGAATGAGGTGAAGAAAACTACACTGAAGCATAAGAGACAACAAACATTGTGGACACAATAAAACCACACTGGCGTACATTAAGGTAAATGTCGACTACGTAATGAATGTACCTTTTGACCAAAATATTAAACTGTGTGTAGTTAGAAAAGGGTTGTATGTTGTTATTTGTGCTTTACCAATTAAACTGATTAGTTTCAATAGTTGTTGGTCAAAGCAATGCTTTGATATTTTTAGACTTTTAAGTATTTTGTGTTAACATGCCCCAATATAGTCACGAAATTTGTGTAAAATTAACTTTTATCTTTTTTTCCCCATATGTATTAAAGGGTTAGTTCACCCAAAAATGAAAATTCTGTCATTAATTACTCACTCTCATGTCGTTCCACACCCATAAGATCTTTGTTCATCTTCAGAACACAAATTAAGATATTTTTGATAAAATCCGATGGCTCAGTGAGACCTGCATTGACAGCAAGATAATTAACTCTTTCAAATCCCCAGAAAGCTACTAAAGACATATTTATAACAGTTCATGTGATTACAGTGGTTCAACCTTAATGTTATGAAGTGACGAGAATACTTTTTGTGCACCAAAAAAACCCCAAAAATGACTTTATTCTACAATATCTAGTGATGGTCGATTTCAAAACATTGCTTCATGAAGCTTTACGAATCTTTTGTTTTGAATCAGTGGTTCGGAGCGTGTATCAAACTGCCAAAGTCACGTGAACTATTGAAAGTTCGAAACGTTTCGAAACACTTATGACGTAACGAAGCCTCGTTTACTGAAATCACATGACTTTGGCGCTCCGAACCACTGATTCAAAACAAAAGATTCGTAAAGCTTTGAAGCTTCATGAAGCAGTGTTTTGAAATCTTTTGTGTAGAGACTTTAAGGTAAGTGTTCATACAGAAATTCATACAGATTTTGTTCTCTCCTATTAAAGTTTTTTTTTACTAAGGTTGTGTAGAAGTCCAGAAGCATGTGGTTCACATTCGCACCACCAAACTTCACACACTTATAGAAAAAACACATCCATGCATCACATGATGTTTTTGGAAACATCAGACAGAAAGGAATGTACAGAATGGACAAATGATGATCAAGTGTGATAAACAACAGAGTCACTATGCAAACTGGTGATTTCACAATGAAATGCAAAGGGAAGTGGATTGTGTAGATCTTTCTGAACAGGAAACATTGCAGGAGTTTTGTAACTGCTATCAATGTGGGAATAAGACTGTTTGTCAGGGTATAAAGTTAATTTTTGTTTCAGGAGCCAGTATGTTGTTTGACCATGAAGTGAAATATGCAACATGATGGATGATTCATTAGATTATCCACGCTGGCACCCATATTACATTTAGACAGAAAAAATCATCTTAAATATTTGAGAAAAAACATTGATTCCATTTCAAAAATGCTGTATAGAGCTTTTCGCAATACAAACGTCTCCAGTGCGGTTTTACAGAGAATATAATGGTGCCCAACAAACCCTCATTGAGACAGCCAAAAGACCACTTGTCTGTGGCAAAGAAAAATCTCCCTAAAATTAAAACAGACTTTTTTCCCCTATAAAAATAATCAGAAGCATAGCAAAATATATATACAAATGAGAACTGTAACAATAAAGCAAACACACATGAACAATAGACATATCATTACGATGTTAGATGAAATGTTTCATCATGTCCAATGCTTTCTACCTCAATGTTGACACACACAAATATTTTGACAAGAGAGGCAATGACCTTGCTGTTGTGTAATATGGTTGCGGAGAGAGGTCTCATTCCACACTGTCTAAGAGGCCATTGACCGTCAATGTGGACTAAATACAACAGAAATCAACTAGAGTGTATAAAAGTGATGCAAGAATTTCAAGGGTAAAACTAAGTAAAAGAATAGCTCAAAGATTAATTTTGGAAAGATTCATTAGAGCAGAATCTCCCAGATTGAATTGAGATACTCGCACATATGCCACATTCTACTAGCATCAGATAAAGGAGATGCTGATTGTCAGTCTTACATAAGCCAGACCCAGAGATAGTGAGGACAGCCTGTCTCCTCCTGCCTCACAGCCCTCAGGGCGGAGGGAACCGGCTGACTTACCGTCTCTTCAGCCCCCTTAACAAGCACATCGCCCCACCCCCCACCCCCAAACGCAGGTTATGTGAGGATCTTTACCAGCAATGATTCACAGCAGTAATTCTTCTGTTTTTAGGATCAGCCTTAAGCCCTGAATGTCTGGTACTTGATGTGATATTAGAATTTAAATGTCTTACAATCATTTTTATTTGTTTTACTAGCTTATTTTGTTTTTACAGATGATATTTTGCAGATTAAAATATCAGAAGGCTGCAGGAAAAAGAAAAACAGAGGAGCAAGGGAGAAATAAAAGAGGGCTGAACAACTAGAACACTCATTAGATACACTGTTGGTGGTTTTCTTTGCTAGTGTTTTTCTTACCCTTAGTATTTTCTGAATTTGCATACTAAACGCTGAAGATGGGAAATAATAAAATGATGCTGTCATCAGCGATTAAAGGGTTAGTTCAATCAAAAACGAAATTTCTGTCTTTATGTACTCACCCTCCTGTTGTTCCAAACCCGTAAGACCTTCATTCATCTTCAGAACACAAATTAAGATATTTTTTGATGAAATCCAAGGGTTTCTGAACCACACATAAGCAGCAACGTCCTTGCACCCTTCAAGGCCTGAAAGGTAGTAAAGACATCGCTAAAATAGTCCATGTGACTGCAGTGGTACTACGCTGTTAGGGTTAGACGAACGAAGGTCTTACGGGTGTGGAACAACATGAGGGTGAGTAATTAAAGACAGAAATTTCATTTATGGGTGTACTAATCCTTTCAATACATCTGTAATAAGTGATAAAAGAAGTTCTTACCACAGGTAGTTGCTTCTAGTCTAGTTTTCTGATTTTTTTGTGGTGAAAAAATGTGTATAAATTGTTTGTGCTGCTGTGTTGAAATATATTCCAGAGATGTGGTGTTTCACAGCAGATCAAATTTATTTCAGATTTGCTTGTGGTCCAAGTACCAAGAGACCCCAAACAGACAGATGTATACAGTTGTTGTTGAAAACCTGGGCTAAGAATTGAGAAAGTACATTGCACAGGGCTGTTTTTATAAATCATGTGCTTTTTGGCCTGAATGATGGTCATCAAAAATTTTATTTTACCCCATTATTGGTAAAAATGGCAACGGGCTCTTAAAGGGATGGTTCAGCCACAAATTTAAATTGTCATTATTTACTCAACCTCATGTCATTCCAAAAGAATTCATAGTGAACACAGGCTGTCAAGTTTCACAAAAGCACTATAAAAGTGGTCCATATAACTTATGAATCAATGATGTTTGATGTTGATGACATATTTGGCAGCTCATTTTATTCTGTGAAGGTGCCGTAGAACATCTTTTTAAAAGATGTAATATAAGTCTAAGGCGTCCCCTGAATGTGTCTGTGAAGTTTCAGCTTAAAATACCCCATAGATTTTTTTTATTAATTTTTTTAATTGCCTGTTTTGGGGCATCATTAGATATGCAGCGATTCAGGCTGCGGCCCCTTTAAATCTCGTGCTCCCCTCCTCCGGAGCTCGCGCTTGCCTTAACCAGCATAAACAAAGTTCACATAGCTAATATAACCCTCAAAATGAATATTTACAAAGTGTTCATCATGCAGCATGTCTAATCATGTAAGTACAGTGTTTATATGGATATTTACATTTGATTCTGAATGAGTTTGATAGTGCTCCATGGCTAAAGCTAACATTACACACTGTTGGAGAGATTTATAAAGAATGAAGTTGTGTTTATGAATTATACAGACTGCAAGTGTTTAAAAATGAAAATAACGACGGCTCTTGTCTCCATGAATACAGTAAGAAACAATGGTAACTTTAACCACATTTAACAGTACATTAGCAACATGCTAACGAAACATTTAGAAAGGCAATTTACAAAAAACACTAAAAATATCATGTTATCATGGATCATGTCAGTTATTATTGCTCCATCTGCCATTTTTCGCTATTGTCCTTTCTTGCTTAACTAGTCTGATGATTCAGCTGTGCACAGATCCAGACGTTAATACTGGCTGCCCTTGTGTAATGCCTTGAACATGAGCTGGCATATGCAAATATTGGGGGCGTACATATTAATGATCCCGACTGTTACGTAACAGTCGGTGTTATGTTGAGATTCGTCTGTTCGTCTGAGGTCTTTTAAACAAATGAGATTTATATAAGAAGGAGGAAACAATGGAGTTTGAGACTCACTGTATGTCATTTCCATGTACTGAACTCTTGTAATTTAACTATGCCAAAATAAATTCAATTTTTAATTCTAGGGCACCTTTAAAAAATTCCCTTTTATGTTTTCCACAGATAAAATAATAATGTATGGCTTTGTAATGACATGAGGTTGAGTAAATAATGACAATTTTCATTTTTGCCTGAACTAGCCCTTCAATATATGTTGAATGTACTTCAATGTAGAAACTTCTCCACTTTAGAAAAGTTGACTGTTTTACTCTGTCCCATGAGAGGCGGATGCTGTTGCTGGGATATTGTTGCCTGGATACCATTGTTTCCATGTGTGGCCTGTATCTTTCCGTGGTCAGATGAGACTACTACAATTGTGACGTCAAGTTCCAGCCAATCAGCACGCAGGATGAGCTGAGGGGTGCAAGAGGTAAGAACACACAGCGCGCATACAGATGATCTTAGTGTGAATACACAGTCTGAATACTGATCAGCCAACACATACACACAGTGCTGCACTGAATTAGAGAAACGTTTTCAGCTGTAACAAAAGAATGAAATGAACTAATTAGCTTTCATTCATACAAACCTTTACTTCTAATTATGTGTACGTGTGTGTGTGTGGATGAGAGAGAAATTTGACTCACATCTTCATTAGCACATGAATAACCATTCAAGCCTTTAACACACTTCAGTCACTCACTGAAAACAAACAACTCACAAGCTCAAAGCCGTCTCGGAAAATGTACAATGCACTTCCCATCCCCCAAAACTCCTGAAAAAACTTGGCTGACAACACTCCCGGCATATATAAATGCTTTTATTTTAGCGGTTATAGTGAGCCAAAAGAGATTTTTTACAGTATCTGTTTTGGGTGATCTGATTACAAGTGGATTACATTTTATACAGGTATGTCTTGTGAGGTATCACTCAAACTACATTTGAAGGGGTCCGGGTGCTGTTTTCTCTGTTTTCTCACTGCAGAATAAGTCCTAAATGGTCAGGGCTATAGTAGAGGGATTTTAGGCCTGCACCGATAAAAATGATTTTGTGGGGAAGTAAATGCTACAGAAAAAACAAATGTAAAGTTAGTTCAGGCAAGAATTGAAAAAACAAAGTAAATTCTTTATTAGTACTCAGTTCATGCATGTAGAAATTAAAGCGTAAATATCAAAGAGATAAAATTAAGTAACATCTACTCAGCTTTTGTGGATACTGGTTTTCCAGTGAACTGCTCTGAACTGTTAATGGTATTTGCAAGTCTCTGCCAGATATACTATTATACTGACAACTTATTTGTTCCATTATTAAATGAGAAGTGCAGCATTTCATAGAAGGTTAAAGAAAATAATTACAATCTTACAGACATGAAGGATTCTATTATATTTGAACCTTCGAATACAGTATATCAATGGTTGTTTTGAAGAAAAATCCTTTTCTCCTTGCTCTAATACTGCGATTCTCACCCACATGGTCATCTCAGGCCAGTTGCTGTAAAGCCTTGTTAGACCTGTCCTGATGAAGTACCATGCAGCCTGAAGCTGGAACTCCAGATGGGATCAAGGAGTCAACTGCACCGGATCTTTACTAATGCTGAAGGAAATACATGAGTCATCCTGCTGGACCTCCACAGCAGCTGACATCCTTGTCTGATGGACAGAGTGATAAAAGAAGATGATTTTGTCAAGTATGTAATCCATGTTTTGCACACACACCGAAATATTCAAGAAATAATGCTTCTGAAGCATTTCTTAGTTAATTCCACACAATACCATCCAATAATATACACTACCATTCAAAAGTTTGGGGTCAGTAGGATTTTTTTAAAAAGAAATTAATACTTTTAAACAGCAAGGATGCATTTAATTTATTACAAGTGGCAGTAAAGACTTTTACATGGTTACAAAAGATGTATATCTATATTCAGTGTTGGGGGTAATGCATTACAAGTAACTTGAGTTACGTAATCAGATTACTTTTTTCAAGTAACTAAAGTAACGCTTTACTTTTAAATTTACAACAAAATATCTGAGTTACTTTTTTAAATAAGTAACGCAAGTTACTTTGTTTTCCCATGTATTGACTGACAACTCTCCTGTCGCCATTTTGAGAGAAATCGAGAATAAGTGCAGAGGCGTTGTGTTCAAACATGACGAATATTGTATTTCTAGACTAAATGTCTAGAACTACAATTCCTCAAAATGAATAAAAACAGTGAAATGCAATCACAGAATATTGCACAAACCTGCAATAATTAAATATATTAAATTAAACAAATATACTTTATGTATTATGTATGTATTATGTTTCTTTGCTGCTGACCTTCGATTATCAATTTCAACCATAATATTAAGCAAAACTGACTTTAGATAAACATCACATTTGTGATCAACCAATTGCGATCAATTTCACGCTTGGTGTGAAAGGGTCGAAAACATTTGCCAAAAATAGAACTTTTTTGCTGATAATAAAAAAACAAACAAGCAAGCCCAGCTCAGGTGAGAAAAAGTAACGCAAAAGTAATGTAATGCATTACTTTCCATAAAAAGTAACTAAGTAATCCAATTAGAAACCTTTTAGGGAGTAACGCAATATTGTAATGCATTACTTTTAAAAGAAACTTTCCCCAATACTGTCTATATTAATTAAAGAATCCTGAAAAAAATGTATCACAGTTTCCACAAAAATATCTAAACAGCTGTTTCAAGGATCATGTGACATTGACATCATGTAAAACATTAAAACAGAAAACAGTCATTTTAAATAGTAATAATATTTCATAATATTACTGTTTTTACATGTATTTCTGATCAAATAAAGCATAAGAGCATGAGCATAAGAGATTTCTTTCATTAAAACATTAAAAAAATCTTACCGACCTCAAACTTGGAACTATATTACTAAATAAATTACTAGAAATCACTTTACAACTTGGTTCTGCAGATATTGCGTTTTCAGTTCTATTATTGAAACATGATGTTGGTAAACTGTTTCTGCCAACAAAATATTAGACTTTTCACCAACCCCAACTTTTCACGCTACGTTTCACGCCAGAGTCTGATGAAGAGCATGTGGCTTGAAACGTCTGTTTGGTGAGAAAGTGAAAAAATATTTTTGAGAGAAACATCATGTTTTGATTTTGCTTTAAGTTTTGTGTTGTGTACCTGTATTAGTCATTTTTAGGTGTGTGTGCTTCACTGCATTTCTTCAGAATTACTCAGTTGTGGACATGCAAATCACATGTAACAATGCATAGTGTATAAAAACTCATACACACATCAGCACATTCACACAAATTCAAATTCAAACACACATTCAGACCATGTTCAAACAAGAAGGAAGTTAGATCAGAAAAGTGTAAAGGTCTGTGTGTGTGATGAAGGTCATTTTGAAGGGCAGTGGAATGTTATCAGTGCTGGTTCTAATGCCAGGAAGACTTTCTTGAGTTATGTAACATGGTACAATGGCATTCCACACACTAAGACTTGACCACTAAGGCTCCAGGAAACAATGAAGGGTGTGTGTACTGTGTATACTGTGTATGCATGTGTGATATCCTCTATACATTCTTAACCTGATGCCACAAAACTGCAGCAGTGAAGAGAAACTAGGTTAAGATGCCACTTCAGGCTGTCTGCAAAATCTACAGATCTGACAGGTTTGCCGTGCATGTCTGTGCCTGTGTGTGGAAGCGAGAGAGTTGTTAAGAAGACGTTCACTTCTATCATTCTTTGTGTCATTAACGTTCTCATTAACTATTCTCATCATTGAGAGGTTTAGCTTTTCGGACAAAGGCGCCTGTGGAATCGCTGAATTGGGGGTGACTTTGGACCAATCAGCTGTGAGAGTGAGGTGTGCTTCTCTTTTTTTCCTTGAGTGAGAATCCAGGCCAAGTCCTTTGGGATCTCTCTGCTCATATCCAATTCACTTTAACACAAGCCGTCCTTTCTGCTCTGTCTCAAATTTATTGTTTTCATCTCTCTGACTCATCTCTCTCTCTCTATCCTTCTCTTTTCCTTTCTATCATGGTTAAATATTCTCTTTGTATGGTCTTGTCTGGGTTGTGAGTGACTCCTTGTCATTAGAGGCATTTTCACAAATGAGTGATGAAACATGCTTGTTTCCAGCTCCGGTCCTCTTACAGTCAATTGCTGCTACCTAGTTTACAAGAGTTGCACATTCACTGCATACAGAGTAAACTCATTTTGTCTTGTTTTGCCAATAAAAATTCAACAAGATAAATGTATATGAGAAGCAAAATTGGATAAAATATTAAAGGAATAGTTCACCCAAAAATGTCCAAGCTACTTTTTCTCCATAGAAAATGGGAACTACTCACTCCTACTGCTTGCTTTATGCATGACTCTCCTTAAATAAAGTTATCAGCATCACTGTGAACGTGTTTTCATCATATATTAGGCTTCTATGGTATGACTATTTCTGTCATTTCCACTCCATTTTATGAGTTTTAATTCCATGTTTTTCATCAATAAATCTGATGAATTTGACCCATCAGAATCCAGAAATGGAATTATCCATATTATAATTATCTATTTAAAATAAATAAATAAATAAATAGTTAATTAAATAAATACATAAATAAATAAATGTAAAAATATTTAAATAAATAAATAAATCTAAAATAGTTTTATAAATAATATATATTTTTTTACTTTAATATTATAATTAAAGGTGCTAAAGAGGATGTTTTGTTTTATACATTTTTGCAATATTACTTGAAACTGTCTTTACTAACTGATAAAAGACTATTTATTAGGTGCACTGACAGGAATAATATTAATATACATCATCTGTGCACGAGGTAGGGCCTTAAAAACATCAGCCAATCGTTTACGCGATCATCGCGTAAATGATTGGCCCTCTGGCTTGTCAATCACTGCCGTGACGTTCCTTGTGCGAGACGTGCGCGTTCCAGTAACTTTCCACACTCTACAGGTGCCGCATGCAATGTTTTTGTCAGGAGACAGGAGTAACAACTGCAGATTATGAGTTACCTGCGGTGAGTCCGACATAATGAATCCACTAACACGACACAGTGAATGCCGGTGGTAAACACTCGTGTTCTAATACTCGTGCACGAGTTTTGGGAGGCGTTCCCTCGAAATGAGCTGTGAAGGAGGGGGGTTGTTCTTACGCATGCGCTCATTTCAAAAACTCACTAAAAGTCTTTGGTTTCTCAGTCAACGAAAAGATCCTCTTTAGCACCTTTAATATAATTAATTATAATTTTATAATATTATTTAAAATATACAATATAAATGTAAAATATGTAAGCAACAAGGTATGAGAGGCTGGGCTGTGACTTATTCACGATACAGCACCAGCCTCAAGTGCCTTATTGCTTTTATAAAATGGTTACCACACAATACAAATATTAAAGCCAAAAATATGTAAACTGTCACTAAAAGCCTTCCTTCCGCCGGAAAAAAATAGTCCCTGACCGTGAACAGCAACAGAAGTTACATTATTACGCCATTAGATGGCGGCAAAGACTGTCTTTATGAGTGTGTCAGTCAGTAGCAAAGACTTTTACATTGAAAAGACTGAATTGTTGTGAACACGGAATAAGACGCTACTGACAAATGCTTTGACTAGTGCTGTCAGTCACGGAAAACCCCTTAACTGTTAAAAGGACAAGATAATACATTTGACATTTAAACAGATTTTTTATTATGAACACAGGACTGACCTGAAGGAAAGATGCTAAATCTGAATGCAGGTAATAAACTCACTCACTCGATCTCTTTCTCACAATACTCTTCTACATAATACAGTAAGCTTCAATGAACAATATCAATTGAGAACATACCGTTTACGTTGCTAAGAGTGGTTGCTAAGGGTGTTGTGTAGATGATACACAGAACTGTTGGGTGAAGCCGTCATAGCCGTGTTTTATCGTGAATAAAACACAGCTATTGACCAATCAGAATCAAGGACAGGAACTAACCGTTTTATAAAATTATATAAATTATGAATTAAATGTAATATTTATTAAAATATATACTTTTGTATTTTTTTTAAACATATAATCTTTATATTGGCTAAAGCCTTTATATAATGAAGTTTGAATAGATGACTGTGTTAACTGTTGAGAACAAGAACAAGACAGTTATGCAACTATAGAAAATTCGAAATGCATTTTTCTGTTTACCAAAAGACATTACTGCTAAACTGTGACAAGAGCTTAATATAGACCACCAAAATAATGGGATTCTCCTCATCATATGCCTCCTGCTTAAAATCATTCATTCTTTCTTTCCTTCCTTTTTTCTGTCTTATCTCGCCCATCTTGTACTTTGACCTTTACAGAAATGCCGAGCAGTTTAGGGACACACATGATACACACATGCCCCGAGTGCCGTGTATGTGTGTGTGTGTGATAGAGAGTCTGTGAGCAGCATATGTCTATAGCTTAACCTCATGTCATATTTGACACGGTCACTTTCACGGTCTTAAGCATGAAATGCATTCAAACACGCTAGTACACTGATGCCATGCATCCAGTCTGTTGTTGAGTCAGCCAGGGCATAATCAATCTGTCCCTCAATCATTCTCTCCACGTGCAGAGAATGTGAAAGCACATATACAATCCTCCCAATGCTCACTAAGATAAAACAGATGTTGCACACATATGCTGTCATTTAAGCCAGTCTGGTTCAAAATGGGTTTTAATGAGTGTGAATGGAATGAGGTTGTAAATTTTTGTCTGGGAGGAGCATCTAGTCTTGCATGTAATACAGAGGTTATACAGTATTCACAAGAAATATTTGGACAAGCTTAAAAATGGCTAAATGTAATTGCGTTAGAAGACAATTTATCAAACCATGTTGCATGTGCAAAAAACCTTAGAACTAACTACTTTTTTCAAAGATTGGCAGTGTAGCAAGACCAAACACTGCAGTTTTTAATGTATGAGCTGAGGGAATAATCAAACACATTCACCTAATCCTAGTGATTCAATTTAGTTTGGACAGTCCTCTTTTTAATACACTACTGTTTGGGGTCAGTAAGATGTTTAGAATGTTTTTGAAAGAAGTTACTAATAGAAGAAAGGTACTAATATGTACTTTTAAAGTATTAATATGTACCTTTAAGGTACTAATATGCATCATTTAGGGGTAAGAAGGTACAAAGATGTAGCTTTTCACTTTTGTACCTTAGGGTACTGCCCCAGTGACAAGCACTGTACCTTTTTTTCTGACAGTGTATTTTAAAATGTAATTTATGCTTGTGATGGCAAAGCTGAATTTTCAGCAGCCATTACTCTAGTCTTCAGTGTCACATTGATCTTCTTTTATATTTATTTGGTGGTGAAGAAACATTTCTTATTATTATCAATGTTGAAAACAGTTGTGCTGTTTAATATTTTTGTGGTTATTTTTTTCAGGGTTCAGCATTGATTTGAAATGGAAATCTTTATAATATTATATGTCTTTACTGTTATTTTTGATCAATTTAAAGGGTTAGTTCACCCAAAAATGAAATTTCTGTCATTAATTACTCACCCTCATGTTGTTCCACACCCGTAAGACCTTTATTCGTCTTCGGAACACAAATTAAGATATTTTTAAGAAATCTGAGAGTTTTTTCTTTTTATCCTCCTTTGAAAGCAACGAAATTACTAATTCTTAATACCAGAAAAGTATTAAAACGTCATTAAAATAGTCAACGTGACTACAGTGGTTCAACCTTAATGTTATGAAGCGACGAGAATACTTTTTGTGCGCAAAACAAAACAAAAATAACCATATTCAACAAATTCATCTCTCCCCTGTCATTCTGCTATGCTATTTCTGTTGCAGTGCTTCCAGGTTCTACGGCGGCTCAGTATTGGCTGACGCCTGTTCACGTGAGCAGCATTTCGTTGCTTTCAATGGAGGATAAAAAACCTATTGGATTTCATCAAACGATATCTTAATTTGTGTTTTGAAGATGAACGAAGGTCTTATGGGTGTGGAACGACATGAGTAATTAATGACAGAAATGTATTCTTATACCTCATTCTTGCTGTGCATGCAGTGCATACAGCTCTGATTAAACCATGTTTTATTAACAAAGTTCGAGAGGAGCACGTTCGAATGATCTACCCTATCAGTGCGAAACGGGGCATTTATATAGAGCCGACTCACCTCGGTTCCAAAACAGTTATTCCAGCATCTCTCCTCCACCCCAACTCCTCACTCTCGATTATTCCTATCCCAGCCAGGGATGGAGAGGGAGTACTCTGGGTTAGGGCCACATTCCGAGCTCGGAGTCCTCCCCTGGACAGCACGCCAAATATGCATACTCTTTTAATGTCTAAGTGTGAACTCATGAAATTATAAATTATATCACTGGATACTTTTTTTTTTTTTTGTAAGAACATATCGCCCCATTAAGCAACTTCATCTTTACCACCCTTAAAGATTATATGAGTGTGCGCAGACTCAAACACATACTGTTTTCACGGATGCCCCTGTCAAAGCATCATGACACGTCTCTGCTCTTTTCACTCCCACACTCATCTCGTTCCTGCCGCAGAAGTCTGAGGAACACTGAATCCTGGGAGATTCAGAATTCTAATGACTCATCATGTTTGAAAATCTGACACGCTGACACATACTGACTGTTCAGCTAAAGATTCGGTGGCATTGGTTTTATCTCGCTAGTTGCTCTAAACCTTCTGCAGTTGTCTTCTATAAACAAAGTGCAAATGCTTGAACAAAAATGTGTATATTGTGGTTTGGAGATTACATTTCTTATTTACCTCCTGTCAGCGGCCTTGAATGTCACTCGTTGCAGCCATTTTTATCCTACATTCACACACACACATTTAGTACCAAGATGAGGCAATGCATCAGTCATAGCTACTCCTCCCACTCCACCTGTCAACCTTCCATCCTTGCCATCTCTCCATCTCTCTCTTTATTTCTCTCAGTCTGAGTGGTATATTGGCATATGTACCACTACCGTATAAACTTTTTAAATAGAAAACTGGAGCAAAATTGTACATCTCTCTTTTGTATTCATAATTGTGTCAGTCTATCTGTCTGATAAAATACACCCCCGTCTGTCTGGCCTGATTTCGTGTTATGCGTTTTACATCTCAGGTTTGGTAAAATGTGAGATTTCACGTTCTCACGTGTAACTTATTCTGTTTGTCTCTGAAGCATCATCAGCACGTGAGGGGAAAGAAGCTATTCTGAGAAAGAAAAAAGAAGAGAGAGAGAGAGAGACTTTGTCCCCAAAGATATCTCGCCTTCCCTGTAGCATAGAGAGAGATGAGCAGAGAATCATGTTTATTTTATAAGGCTCACACTCTCTCTTTTATGTGTGTGTTTGTGTGTGAGAGAGTGTAACTTTGAAAAGAAGCTGAGCATTTGGAAGGAGAGGAGAGGAGAGGGCAGATGATGTTGTTGGTATCATGGTGCCTGTGGTTTTTTTGGACTGAGATACTGAAGGCCAAAATGCTCCAACAGTGATCTAATATTTTCCACAAAACACAACTCAAATTACACTTCACACGGATACGGCAGTGGATGACTCAACATTTATATGAAGAGATGTGAGGAAGAGGGGAACATTTATCTCCAGAACACCTTATGAGAAATAACTATGACTAGTCATGATTGTGCCGTTTTCATTTTCATTTACTAGATACATATACCTACTTTCACACAGGAAACGTTTGCTTAAGTGTTTTGTTTTTCTGAGAAATAGACTTTAGGAGTCTCAGAGGAGTTTCAATAGAGATCTCAACAATATCAACATCAACAATAGTAGTAATAGTTTGCCCAGATCTTCAATCAAAATCTGAGATTTTAATATGAATTTAAAAGGGTACGGTTCATCCAAAAATTACATTTCTGTCATTAATTACTCACCATCATGTCGTTCCAAACCTGTAAGACATCCGTTCATCTTCGGAACACAAATTAAGATTCTTTTGATGAAATCCGATAGATTTTCTTATCTCCCTTAGAAAGAAACAATAATACCGTCATTCAAGGTCCAGAAAAGTAGTGAAGACATCGTTAAAATAGTCCAACCTTAATGTTATGAAGCGAAGGGAATACTTTGTAGGGCTGGGTAAATAAATATCGATTTCTCGATTTTAATCCATTCTCATTTTTACGAACCGATATCGATTCTTAAATCCCAAGAATCAATTAGTCTAGTCTGTTTTCAGTTGATGAATGAACAGAACATGCAGCGCGCCTCCCATCAAATAAATCGCAATAATCTTGTGCTTTGTTACTTTTGATATGAAGCAAAGTCTCAGATTTCAAATGACGTCCATCTTATTATGAGATTCAAAAAATAAATACCGTTTTGGCGCTGTTTAATGTCACGTGACAGATCGCTGTAGCGCCTCAGTTAAACAGAAGCGGCAGCACGAGCGCATGTGAACATCCTCTCCTCCGCTTTAATACCAGTTACAGCGCGAAATAAACATGAATAAACATCTGAAGGTACATTAAAATATACAGTACTACTTACCGAAATCCGTATTATGTCTTGTGTAGCTCAATCAGTGTTTCAACCGCGGATAGACGTCAATAAAACAGCTTGTAAACAATGTCACGTAACGTCACATTTACCTCAGAAAAACATATTCAGTGACAGTAAACTCATTAGTGAGCTAGAAAAGTGTACTTTGGAAAGCAACATTCTGATAAATATAGCTATGCACGTTACATATATATTCATTATAAGTTGTTAATGTTCTTCAATATTTAATGCATGTTTGAATAAATCAGTTATGACAGCTGCGATTTAAATGATTATATTTCAAAAAAACGAATTGGAGTAGAAATGTAATTATGTAATTCTAAGCTTTATTTATAATAAAAACATCATTGAGTGTAATTTAAGTGTTTGTATATAAATAAGTTAATTTAACCTTCAATATTATTATAGTAGTACCAACTGACTTAGTTTACAGAATTAGTTGAGAGATTTTTTTCCTCTAGAAAATTTGCCATGTAGTGTAACTGAAATACTACATCCAAAATAATCGATATTGAATCGAATCGAAATCGTAATCGAATTGAAATTTGTTGAATAAAGTCATTATTTTTGTTGTGTGTTTGCGCACAAAAAGTATTCCCGTTGCTTTATAACATTAAGGTTGAAACACTGTACTCACATTGATTATTTTAACGTTTTTACTACATTTCTGGATTTTGAATGATGGTAATTACATTGCTTTCTATATGGGGGATGAAAAAACATCTTCGATTTCATCAAAAATATCTTAATTTATCTTCCGAAGGTCTTACAGGTTTGGAACAACATGAGGGTGAGTACTTAATGACAGAAATTTCATTTTTGGGTGAACTAACCCTTTAAATCAGATTCTAAACAACCAAATTATCTATATACTCTTACTGTATTACAAGAATTGTCTCATTTGTTTCTGTTTTTACTCCAACAAATAGATTTTAGGATTTAATGCTTTTATTAAGCATGGAGTCAAGGACACATTTAAGTGATAAAAAGTAACAGTAAAGACATTTTATAATGTTACAAAAGATTTCTATTTCATATAAATGCTGATTTTGTTCTATTCATCAAAGAATCCTTTTTTTTTGACGGTTTCCACAAAAATATTAAGCAGCACAACATTGATAATAGCACAAAATTGATAAGAAATGTTTCTTGAGCACCAAATCATATTAGAATAATTTCTGAAGGATCATGTGACACTGAAGACTGGAGTAATGGCTGATTTGGCTGATTACCTTTTAAAATATATTAAAGACTTTTTGAAAGACTTTTAAATGGTAGTCAATAAAACAAAACAAAAAAATGAGCAAGAAAATGTCCTCTATTGCAAAATTCCTTTCCATTTCTAGATACATCTACACCACAGTTCCCTATTTACATGTTCTCTCTCCTGTTGCTCTGTATAGTTTTCAGATTCATTTTCAGATTTGTAACTTGAGACCAGTGAGAAACTAACTTCAAAGACATACAAAGGCATGAGAGAGAGAGAGAGAGAGAAATAGAGGTTCAGCGTGATGTATGTGTCAATTTATGTCAGAATGATAAGTTTTAAAGTCTTATCTTGCATACTGACAGGAAGAAAATCATTTCTTTAGCTTGAGTTGTACGCTGTGCGCCTGTCAGTTGGCCAGTGTGCTGATGAATAAACTACACTATAAATAATAGATGCCCTCTGCTACTCTGTGCTTTGATTACTAAATATATGCATACAGATATCAATTGATTAAAGGTACAATCCAAAAGCAGTGATATTTGCTTTATGCTGAAAGTTTAAAGATGTGCTCCCATTCCCAAATCTGCATTTTGACCTCAGAATGTGTGCGCAATCATGTTATTCATATTATCCTAAATCTGCAAATGGCTGTCGTCCACTCAAAAAATAATAATCCAATAATAAGGAATATTTCAGCCTTGGTGTCTAGTGATATACTATAGGTAATTCTTATACAATGTGGTGCAGCTGTTGCTGTTATATATCTATGACTTATGGATATTTGTTATTGCTCTTCTTTCTGTATATTTCATATTTAACAGAGCGACTGATTATATCAGACAGATTATATGAGACTCCTTTCACTGCTCAAACTGATGCAAGCACCAGTCTTGCTGAGAAAAATGAAGAGAGTGAGCCATGAAACACATGTAATAATCTTATTTTCCAACAGCAGTTTATTGTTTGGTGGCTTCTTGCTTTTTGCGAGGTATTTTGGGTTTGATTGGGCAGAGCAGACAGCAAGATCAGTGATATGCATAAAATGAATACCTCTTTTGTCCAGGATGAAAGGCGTTTTTCTTTCTTTCTCAGGTTGGCTCTCGAATAAAAGGATCCAGTCTGTTATTGTGAATCAGACAGCTCTCACAGTCAAGATGGGAAATGCATTTTCTCCTTATCTGTAATTTGTGAAATTGCCTCTATATGGCATTTTATCTTTCTGTCATCTCCAAAAAGAAGAAAATATTTTTCTGTTTTTGTGTGCGTGTGATTCAGAAATCATTGATGTAGGTTTAGAGCTATGAGTCATATAGTCTACACAAGGTTAGTCATCCACACTAATCGAGTAAATGACCACTGAGATTTCACTAAATTATTTTGCCAGCTGTGTTTGCATGATGAACAAAAATGAGTCCCTACACAGTGCCAGGCTACTTGAAACTGTCAATTCATAAACAACACTCAATTAATTAATATTGTGACAGTTTAGTCACTGTTTTTTGCTTGTCTGTTTATTAACTCTTTTATGCTCTTTATTTAATTTTATTTTATTTTTGGTTAATTTAATTAGATTTATATTAATAATACATTTACATTTATGCATTTGGCAGACGTTTTTAGTGCATTCCAAGTTTCATTCAAGTTATACATTTGATTAGTTCATGCATTCCCTGGGACTCAAACCTGTGACCTTTGCGTTGCAAGCGTTACTGTTTGATGTACAGAAGTGCATTTTTTAATTGGATTTTTTTTAATACAATACAGTATACAATGTAAATATTTATTGTATTTACACTTATTTTATATTTTATTGATTGTTAATTTTACTAATTATTATATTTAATAATTGTATTTTTTTTTTTTTTGTATCAATTAATTGTATTAATTGTATTAATAATAATTTAAAGGTGACCTTTTACAAGATGTAATATAAGTCTCTGGTGTCCCTAGAATGTGTCTGTGAAGTTTCAGCTCAAAATACCCCACAGATCATTTATTATAGCTTGTCAGATTTGCACCTATTTGGGTGTGAGCAAAAACATGCTTTTGTGTGTGTCCCTTTAAATGCAAATGAGCTGCTGCTCTCATCGTCGTTTCCAGAAGAGGGCGGAGCTTTAACAGCTCATGCTTCGGTTGCTCAACAACAACAAAGATGGAGAATCTCACGCAGCCAAAGTGACGATTGTCAGTAACGGTGTTCAGCCTTACATTATTCAAACCGGAGTCGGACACTGATGAAGAGACTCAGGAAGAAGTTACAACTTTTAGAATGCAACTGGACGTTTCTGAATGGTTAGTGAATAAATTTATGCAGTTGCAGTAGAGTTGATTCAACTCGTCGACTAGCGTGTCGACATCATGTTAATCTTTTGTGTCAATCTTTTAATCTTTTCATTGTAATCCCAACCAGCTGTTTGTTGTAGTCCTTAAACAGCGATTTCTGTAAAAGAAAATCTCTCCCTTTGCATTGAACTTTGAGCGTTGTAACTTTGCAGATGTTGTTTATGCTCAAACAGCAACATTACACACTAACTAAAGTTAAAAAAGTGAAATCATAATCAACCACCCCTTTAATAATAGTAATTAATAATAAACTAATAATAGTATATTTGACAATTATATTATGCTTTATTATATTATTAGGTGGGGTAGTTTGGGGAAAAAAAAAAAATTTTGTGAACATCTATTGGGGGAAATCCTTAATATCCATTCTGACTTCATTTAGTTTATTTTGTTGAAGCAGATTAACATATTTACCAAAAAAAAAAAAAAAAATGCAGCCATCTTCAGTCTTTCTTTGAATGTTGTCAACCTCCTGATATACTTACGACTTACTCAGAAGGACAAGGTGTTGATGGCTCTCTCCATCATTATATCTTTAACTCAGCATATCGATTTTCCCCTCATTATCTTCCGTTCCCTCTGCAGATGTGTGTCATCATCGGCTGCTCGCAGGATGATGAACCTGTTGACTCATTCTCCCCTGCTCATTCATAAATGATTCTTGACCAAGAGAATTCCAGAAAAAACAGACAGGTTAGAGAGAAAGGGAGCATGAGAGATGCTCTGTGCGTGAGTCAGAAGAGGCTTGCAGCACTGCAGCGGTTCCTGTAACAGCAGTGGTCAGGCTAAACACACCCATCCAATCCATCAGCCTTCATTCATCCTTCGCCCATCCTTCCATTCACACAATCAAAGCAGCGGGGAGGGTGGGATGGAGAGAGAGAAGCTGCGATAGAGAGAGCATCCGCTGCTGCAGAAAAGAGAGGGGGGGAGAGCGGAGGAGGAGGAGGAGAGAGAGTGTATCAGTGCTGCCGGAGAAGAGCGAAAAGCTACAGAGAGAGGGCAGGGAAGAAGGTGCGCTTGTCTCCGATTGCAACATTCACTCTCTGTCACATTGACAAGGTGTGTGTTCGGCTTCATTTCATTCTGTCTCTCTCTCACACATACACACACATACAGCCGTGGTGCTGCAGAGACAAGCTGTGAAATCCAGCAGCATCATCGGGACGGACTCACAGCATCAGCGCAGCGCTGATATCATCGGTCAGCACTGACAACAATAACAAGGAGCAGGGAAGACAACTACACAGGTACGACCACTGACACTCATGTGCTCATCAGGCAACAGATATCTCTGATTTTTGTTGTTGTATTTGCATCAGGCAACACAAAAGACCTCATAATCTTGTTTTCACCTTCTCGTCCCTCTCAAAGGCATCACGCTGGGGTCCGCAGAGTGCGCGGGCCGGCCAGAGGCCATGAGGCTGGTCCATAATGCAGAGAAACAGTCTTTCTCCTTTAAGAAGTGCTCTGCCTTCCAGTTTGTCAAGAGGAAGGTGCGTGTGTGAGCATGTGTGTGTGTTTGTTGGTTGCAGAACTTCTTTGGCTGGTGGAGACTTAAAAGTGCTGTTCAATCCGTGACTTGGCCAGGTGGATAGTGCATATGCTCTGACATGTTGCATTATGGTGGACAAACTTGGTTTGAATCAGGCTCGAGTTGTTTCCCAGATCTTTGCTTCTTTTTCCTATCAGCTCTCCACTGAATATAAGCTGCAAAAGCATAGAAATGTAGACATTTTGAGGTTTTTAAAAGTATTTCCTCTATGGATGAAGTGAGGCATTAATATTTGTCTGTGTTTATGGATATAGCAGGTGTTTATGGATTAAAAACAGGGTTATTATCGTTAATTAAAACTATTATACACATTACTGTTAAAGGGTTCACCCAAAAATGAAAATTCTGTTATCATCTATTCACCCTCAAGTTGTTTCAAACCTGTATGAATTTCTTTCTTTCTTCTGCTGAACACAAAAAAATATATTTTGAAGAATGTCGGTAACCAAACTGTTGACTGTTGGGCCCCATTGACTTACATAGTAAAAAAAAAAAAAAACTTAAACTAAAATTAGAATTGTTGCCTTGGCAATAAACTGAAGTAAGTAACTAAAATGAATTACTGGAAATAAATAAAAACTAAAAATGGAAATAAAAATAAATTAAACCTAAATAGCAGTAATACAAAAAAAATAAAATAAAATGACAAAAGCACAAAAGGAAATTACTAAAAACTAAACTAAAATGAACATTAAATCTAAAAATAAAAGCTTATTCAAAATATCAATAAAACTAAAATATTGTAAAACTGAAAGAACAGTGATTCAAAATATGTGCATATATGTATGTGGTTATTTGCAAATATTGTGTTTGATTTTTGGATAGGGATGCTATAATCTAGTCTAATTATTTTCATGTTATTGCCGATAATAAAATTATGTACTATTTAGTCTAAATAAATTAACTATATATATATATATATATATATATATATATATATATATATATATATATATATATATATAAATTCATATAAAAAATATCTAAAAATGTACAGTATGAAACATGAATATTTACTTTGCGATTTGCTAAATATTGTCATTAAATATATTATTAAATACTGTTTTTAAAGATTAAGTGAGCATTAGGTGATGACAAAGGTAATCTAAATTGAAAAACAGGGGAAATGAGCATGCACAATTAAATATTCAATATCAACCCATACAGTAACCTCTAACATCAGCCAATATCCGGTTTTATATTGTGCATCTCTTATTTTGTGAGGTTTATACACACAATGGGCTGTTTGTGTCATGAATGTGAGATTGACTCTATTTGTGAATATGCAAGTAAGATTGCCATGTCATTGACATTCATATTGAGAGCAGGGATAGTTATGGCTTTATTGTGTTTGCATTTAAATAAATTTTAAGAAACAAAAAATGAAACTGCTTATTCAGATTTGATTTGTGACTGCCGCAATGGCCAATCTGAACATGTTTTGAATTATTTATTTAAATATAATGTATTTGTTTTGGTTATAGGCGAGAAAGTGTGTGTGGTTTGGGACTGAGTCCAGACTCCTACATACATATACACACACACACACACACACATACACACACACAGACGCATACAGCAGATGGAGTGTCAGAGAGTGACTCAGTGAGATGGTTTTGTTGGATTATTATGTATTTATGTGTACACCGAGACAGAGAGAGAAAGAATTTTCTAGAGTGCCAAGGTTGATGTTTGTCTTTTGTAGGTCAGCTTGCAGCATTGTCTCGTACGTGTGTAGCATTAACACAACTGGAGTGTGCTGTGTATTTTGACTCTTGTGGGTTTGTTAACTTGTGCTGTGTCTTTGTATTGAGCAGCACACAAACGCATACACACACACACACTGATGTTTTTCTCTAGTGACTAAAAGTTTCATGGCTGCTGAGTCATCAGTAGAGCCTCTGTTTGGAGTGGTTTATTGAGTTGCTGTTGCTTCAGTGTTTGATTCCTGTAAGGAATGATTCATGTGCCTGACAGTCCAAATCATAACAATAACATTCACATGTCAAAGATGAGATAAGACAAGATTTTAGTCGATGAATATAATATTTTAGTTGGCAAGAAAGTGCAAAATGAAACCAAAGATTTAAACATTTAACTATATATATATATATATATATATATATATATATATATATATATATATATATATACAGTACAGTCCAAAAGTTTGGAACCACTAAGATTTTTAATGTTTTTAAAAGAAGTTTCGTCTGCTCACCAAGGCTACATTTATTTAATTAAAAATACAGTAAAAAACAGTAATATTGTGAAATATTATTACAATTTAAAATAACTGTTTTCTATTTGAATATATTTCACAAAGTAATTTATTCCTGTGATGCAAAGCTGAATTTTCAGCATCATTACTCCGGTCTTCAGTGTCACATGATCCTTCAGAAATCATTCTAATATGCTGATCTGCTGCTCAAGAAACATTTAATGTGTACAATTGTACAAAATATTTGTGTACAATATTTTTTTCAGAATTATTTGATGAATAGAAAGTTCAAAAGAACAGTGTTTATCTGATATCTAATCTTTTGTAACATTATAAATGTCTTTACTGGCACTTTTGATTGATTTAATGCATCCTTGCTGAATAAAAGTATTCATTTCTTTAATTTCTTTTCAAAAAAAATAAATAAAAATTCTTACTGACCCCAAACTTTTGAACGGTAGTGTATAATGCTACAGAAGCTTTGTATTTCAGATAAATGCTGTTCTTTTGAACTTTCTATTCATCAAGGAATCCTGAAAAAAAAAAAGTACACAACTGTTTTCAACATTGAAAATAATCATAAATGTTTATTGAGCAGCAAATCAGCATATTAAAATGATTTCTGAAGGATCATGTGACACTGAAGACTGGAGTAACGATGCTGAAAATTCAGCTTTGCATCACAGGAATAAATTACTTTGTCAAATATATTTAAATAGTACACAGTGATTTTAAATTGTAATAATATTTCACAATATTACTGTTTTTTACTGTATTTTTAATTAAATAAATGTAGCCTTGGTGAGCAGACGAAACTTCTTTTAAAAACATTAAAAATCTTAGTGGTTCCAAACTTTTGGACTGTACTGTATATATATGTATGTATATATATATATATATATATATATATATATATATATATATATATATATATATATATATATATATATATATATATATATATACACCAATTAAGCATAACATTATGACCAATGACAAATGAAGTGAGTAATACTGATTATCTCTTCATCACGACACCTGTTAGTGGGTGGGATATATTAGGCAGCATGTGAACATTTTGTCCTCAAAGTTGATGTTGGAAAAATGTGGGGTGTTCCTGGTCTGCAGTGGTCAGTATCTATCAAAAGTGGTCCAAGGAAGGAACAGCGGTGAACCGCCGACAGGGTCATGGGCGGCCAAGGCTCATTGATGCACGTGGGGAGCGAAGGCTGGCCCGTGTGGTCTGATCCAACAGACGAGCTACAGTACCTCAAATTGCTCAAGAAATTAATGCTGGTTCTGATAGAAAGGTGCCAGAATACACAGTGCATCGCAGTTTGTTGCGTATGGGTCTGCATAGCTGCAGACCAGTCAGGGTACCCATGCTGACCCCTGTCCAGGGGCGTAAATTTCATCGGACAGTAGGGGGGGACAATAAACATAAAATTTCTCAAGAGCAATTTTTGAAGGGGACACAAATAATACAGCCAAAATTTTACTTATAAAGGATATATGCAGGGGTTAAATTGGGCCGGGGCCGTCCGGGGCTGAGCCCCGGCACATAGGCTTATCAGGGCTCGACATTAACGCTTAATTTTTTGAAGGGGCAAGAGAAAGAGAGCTTTACTTGTCCTGATTAAAACATCAATAACAAAAATAGTTAGGGAATCACCAAAACGCAAGCATGATTCTATTACATTTAGTGTAAGTGGCGATTGATAATGGATAATATAAATATTTAATAATAAATATTTTATTAATGAATGATTCAGCATTTTGAACGAATCGGTTGAGTCAAAGATTCAGTAATAGCCTATTCCAAAACACCTGCCTCATTCTTGAATGAATCGGCCGTTTGAACAAATCGTTTGAATGAATGACTAGGACAGTCTCTTGCCACCACCTACTGCCGGTTCAGTTTCATGTTTAAATTTTCCCAACATTTCTTATTTGTATATTCAAAAATATTTAAAGAATATCATAAAATTATTTAATGCAGTTGTAATTTTTCAGTGTAAATTATTTAATTTGATTCATAACAGTCCTGCTTTATTATTCTTATTGAATTTATTGATCAAATGTAAAAAAAAAATGAAATAAAAGATGAAGCATGTAATAAGATAAGGGGAAAAAATGCCCTTGGGGTAAATATCATAAATATGCAGATATAAATATGCAAAAGCTGACGGAACACTGTTGAGAATATAGCTTCAGAATAAATTATATTTACACCAAAAAAAATCCAATTTTTTCCAGACAACTTTTTTGGTCAGACAAGTGACCAATTTACTTGTCCAAAGGACAATACCCTGTATTTTGTATTGATATGCTCTCCTTTAGGCCTACAGAAAGAATTTGTTATCAGATGTAGCTTTGCACACTGCCAGCATCTAGAATGATTTTGATCTGCATTTTAGTGTTCATAGCAGAGGGCTCTGTCGACTTATTTTTAGTTTGTCAATTGATAAGATTTTGTAGGCTTTGCATACACATGTGCACTCCTCGAAAGCCTGAAACCACAGAGCCCCCCACATAAGAAATCCCAATTTAACCCCTGGATATATGTAATGTTACACAGAAGAAAACCTTACTACTATTATTAGTGTAGCATGTAGACTGCCATTATGCTCAATGTTTCTCTTTGGTTCAATAAAAAACTGACTAAATTGACCAAAATATTCAAAATCATTTATTTATTGGAATATTTTTGAAGTTGTTTACAACCAAGTCACCAAAATACGATGAATACACTTTGAGCAAAACCCAACACACAACAGTAAATCTACTAGCCTTATTACAGTTCACATATTCTTATCACACTGTTAATTGTTGTTGGTGTGGGTGACATAGTATCCAACAAGCTATTGTAAACAAGCTACCAAACGCTAGGTAACATTATAATCGCTAAATAGCGGACTCACGGAAAAAAAAAATCATGTTATCATCTTGCTTTTTTTGTTATGACTAATTACTCAGCGTCGTCAGCATTAAAGCAAAAATAACCACTTCATCCGATGTTTTTGAATAAAATAGCCTTAACAGCCTACTTACTAGAGCTCCTCTCAACTACTGTCTGTCTTCTCTCCCGCCGGCGCCGCCCGATTTCTACACGCACGAGTGTGACGTGCGCGGTGGACCAAACCACTGTGAGGCAAGGGAGGGGTCACTCAAAATGTTTCTAAACTTAAAACGCCTGTTTGCGTTTGTATTGCTTTACTTACACAAATATTTTAAGGATATATCATTTATTTACAATACTTAGAGTGGTTTTTAATTATATTTTTTGGGGGGACAGCACTCAGATAGGGGGGGTCATGTCCCCCCCGTCCCCCCCCGCGATTTACGCCCCTGCCCCTGTCCACCACCAACAGTGGGTGGCGGAGAAAGTGTGATGCTTTGGGCAATGTTCTGCTGGGAAAGCTTGGGTCCTGCCATCCATGTGGATGTTACTTTGACGCATACCACCTACCTAAGCATTGTTGCAGACCATGTACACCATTTAATGGAAACGGTATTTCCTGGTGGCTGTGGCCTCTTTCAGCAGGATAATGCACCCTGCCACAAAGCAAAAATGGTTCAGGAATGGTTTGAGGAGCACAACAACGAGTTTGAGGTGTTGACTTTGCCTCCAAATTCCCCAGATCTCAATCCAATTGAGCATCTGTGGGATGTGCTGAACAAACAAGTCCGATCCATGGAGGCCCCACCTTGCAACTTACAAGACTTCAAGGATCTGCTGCTAACATCTTGGTGTCGGATACCACAGCACTCCTTCAGGGGTCTAGTGTCTGTGCCTCGACAGGTCAGGGCTGTTTTGGCAGCAAAAGGGGGACCAACATAATATTAGGAAGGTGGTCATAATGTTATGCCTGATCTGTTTTGGACAAAACTTCAGCTGCATGTTCATTGTAGGAGACTGATCACATGGATGTGACTATTGTGAGTCAAAGTCATAGCGCCACCAACTGGTAGCAGGAAGTGTGTCACTTTCGAAAATGCTTTGAAATCACCCTCTTATTTGTACCCGATTTGCTTCAACCTTCATCAGTATAATGTCAAAACAGGGCAGATGTAGTCTTGTGAAAGGATTCTTGATATCTTAAATACTGTTGCCATGGGAATATGTCCAATTTTAATAATATTCTTGGGTGTTTTTGAGGCTCTTAGTATGCTTCAAATTGCATGAAACTGGACACACACATCAGAGTTGTCAGCCAGTAGACATGGGCAAAACCTTAGAAATGACTTAATTTTGCACTTTCTTGCCAACTAAATTATTATTTTCGTCCACTATAATTTCATGCCATTTACAATTTACAAAGCTGCTTTGAAACAATTACCAATTGTAAAAGCGCTATATAAATAAATTTGACTTGACTTGACTTGACAATTAAAATTGTATTTGAGGGTAAAACTGACTAAAATGAATGAATATGACATGATGAAATATTGATAAAATGTAATCATTTAGTTTTTTTTAAATATTTAAAATGTTTTATATATTATTGAGAAGAGAAGAGAAGAGAAGAGAAGAGAAGAGAAGAGAAGAGAAGAGGAAGGTCTTTGAAGCTTAAAGCAAAAAGACTCCCGAGTGCTAGTGTACAGCCACAGTGACAACACACGATGACATAACATTGGAAATCCAATCAAAAGAGGAGAGAGCGAGAGAGAGAGAGAGAGAGGAAGAGAGCAGTGAATTGTTGGGATTCTTGACGGTACAGTGTGATTGTTTATGTATGTAGGACATTGAGAAGCATTGTTTTCATTAATTTGAGGATTTTTCCCATTGTTTTCTTCATTCTAAATAAAGACAAACGTTTGATCTTATAGACATTGAGAAACATTGTTTTCATTAATTTGAGGATTTTTCCCATTGTTTTCTTCATTCTAAAAGAAGACAAAAGTTTGATCATATAGAGCTTTGAGATTTTTTTTGCCTGGTTGTTTGGCAGCTGAATGAAATGAAGTGAGAAGTGGAAATCTCTCAGCCTGTGCTCGCCGTGAGCTTCAGGATTTCCTGGGGCCTAGAAAATTGCTTTTCTCTCAAGGGATTGAAGTCATTAAATGCATTGTAAACTACAAAGAAGACATACGACCCTGTGCCCTGCCTCTTTTAGTCAGTCACTGCTGGTGATTTGGAGGACGGCTTTCAGATTTCATTGTTTAGCTTGTAAAGACATACATGTACTGCCCTGAGATGCCGTGTTCTGTTTAATCTGCTTCTACAGGAGCAAATGCACCAATCCACAATTCACATTCACAGTTTGCTTCAAACAATGAACAATTCAAGATGTTTTGACATGACAAAATATTGTTTTCTTAGTTACTTTGAAAAACATGGTTTTTGACAAATGGGTTTCTCAAGAGCCTTTTGCATAACAAAATGCTCCATCGCACATGAAAGAAAATCACAAATCTCTTTAATATCTCAATTGTTTCTTCTAGATGAGATTAAATGGGTTGTAGATGGAAACTTTTACTTTTTACTTTAACAGTCTCATATGCCTTTTATCAGAAGAGATCTCAAACATTTCTCATCACCATGTATTTTATTACATTAAGTGATTTTATTTCATCTTATTGTTATATTTTACATTATTTTACATTATTTTAACTCAAAACTCTTAAGCATTATTTTGTATATTTTTATTATATTTTTTATTTTTAAATTCACATTTTTATATTTTATTTTCAATGTTTTGGATAAAACTTCAGCTGCATGTTCGTTGTAGGAGGCCGATCTCATGTATGTGACTATTGTGAGTCAAAGTCATAGCACCACCAACTGGTAGCAGGAAGTGTGTCACTTTCGAAAATGCTTTGAAAAAACCCTCTTGTTTGTACCCGATTTGCTTAAACCTTCATCAAGTATAATGTCAAAACAGGGCAGATGTAGACCTGTGAAAGGATTCTTGATATCTTAAATACTGTTGCCATGGCAACACGTCAAATTTTAATAATATTCTTACTTTTTACTTTAACAGTCTCACATGCCTTTTATCAGAAGAGATTTCAAACATTTCTCATCACCATGAAAATAGAAACAAGTGAGATGACAAAACTCTTTCCTCTGTGATTTTATATCCAAATCCAAAATACTCTTCCTAGATGTTGTCAGTAGAACTCATGGTTTTATAATCATTTAATGGAAATCAATTGAACTTTATTCATCACCACATGACCAGTAGAATTTGTTGTCCTGGAATTAGTTTGTTAGGTGGCTACTCCAGGTCAAGTTAAACACTAAGCTACTTGTTACCACCCCTCAGCCTTGATTTACCATGCACCATCACCCATTATATAATGTACAGATGCAAAACTCTGTCATGTTTTGCTCTCAGGTGCGCAGGTGGATGAGGAATCCAAAGGTGAATGTGGAGAAGGTCCAGGCTAAGGGCTTCCTGTCTCCATGTCCGAAATGTCAGGAGGGGCAGGAACTGTGGTACACGCACTTCCCAGCTCCTTACGGCTGCTGCCACTACAGTCCTGGAAGATACTACCTCCCTCACCCCCCCAGCCCTCTCTGTCAGCCCTGTGCCCCCTGCACACCCTGCCAGCCGGACAAGAACAAGACGTGCAAGGTCAGGAAACTGTCTGTTTATTAACTTATCGGTCATCTGTTAATTGTTTATTCATGCATATATTCATCCTTCTGGAGGAATTCTTAAGATTTCAGGCATCTTGAGTCTTGCTTGACTGAAACGTTTTAAAAATAAATTTAAATTGCACTTAAGAGCTTTTAGATTTTAAAAACTGAGGAAAGTTTTACAGACGCAAAGGAAAGGAAACTATATAAAAAAACCCCACCTGGAATATTCTTTTAAAGGGGACCTATTATGCAAAATTAACTTTTTTATTGTTTTTGAACATAATTGTGTCGGCAGTGTGTGAACAAATTAACCCCATTGTTGTAAAAATCCATCCACTCCATTTGTTATTTTCCCCATAAACTCTGAAACAAAATGTCTCAAAATTAGCCATTCAGGAATGTGCTCCAATGTGACGTTACATTGGAACAGGCCCTGCCCATTACTTGCATGGAATCTGCCCTATTAGCTTAGCTCCTCCCCCGAGTGAGCTGTACACAGTCCGCCATGTTTATCTCCTTGCCAGATCATTTAACAGCAACATTAAAGTAAGAAAATTATTCTTATTAAAGCTACTAAAGTTATTCAGTCAAGAACAGTGAGAGATTTTCTGTTTTTCTTCTGTTGTTTGATTCATATTAACAGCATTTACAGCAGTTGGTACTATATATTACGCTGCATTCACTTTAATACACAGATCTAATATACACATGATTTCTTTCCCTGCTGTTTACGTTCACTCACATAACTGACTGTGTTTATGTGAACTTTTGTGTTTTTGACATAACCTTGTGTGTATTTGACAGTTTAAGCGCAATAACACATGAAAGAGAACTTAGTTTAATACTCACGCAATGCGCCGTCTGACAGCCAGCTTTCTGTGTGCGTGCGCTCAGAAAACCATATATCAGAAGTTTAAAGTGATATGGCTTTAAAACACGTAAATAATTCATCATGATGATGGAGAACTGCAATGTCTAGCTTATCGCAGTTTACAGAAAAG
The DNA here is from genome assembly GCF_018812025.1 of Megalobrama amblycephala. Classification (NCBI taxonomy): domain Eukaryota; kingdom Metazoa; phylum Chordata; class Actinopteri; order Cypriniformes; family Xenocyprididae; genus Megalobrama; species Megalobrama amblycephala. The sequence goes on from NC_063067.1 coordinate 15,901,861, forward strand.
TGAAGAGAGTCCAAATTATAAACACGGCCTAGTAATGGCCATGCCATTTATATTTCAGGACCTACAAAAATGCTCTTGATGTAATTTTTCCCTATTTCGCTTGTTTATTCTGATCCCTTGCGGTGCAAGCTTTTAATCTTAGCGTGCCGTAGGGATGCATAAGAGGCTGTGCATGTTGTCTTTCCATTTAGCAATGCTAAACAGCTTCTCAGGGTTGGCCTAGGTTAGATGAGTTGAGCGCGCTCTCTCACTTTCTTCCACAGTTGCTATTTTGAATGTTTGATTGGCTCTCAGACACAGTGAATGTTAGAAAGATGACACAGAGCTCAGAGGGAGTCTGTATCTCAGTCTTTCCTGCAGAGAGAGAGAAAGAGATCACACATGACAGCATCTCTGCTCGCTATATGCAGCCTCAGTGCTGTTGCGGTTTATGTAACAGACAGACTTTGTGTTGTTATTTAAGAATGTATTTATATAGCAAACTTTCAGAAACGTGCTGTGGTCAAGCTCTAGCACATTAACTGTATTAGCATATAATTTGAATATTTACACAGTGGCATGAAAATTAATAGTATGGAAACAGGATGGAAATTAAGTGATAAAGTTAGCCATTGCTCAGGAAGTCACAGGAAGTGCCTTTTGTTTGGACACTGCAAATACCTAACAGAATGGAAAGTAATGTTGGGGACTCAGCATAAACCCAGTATAAACTCAGCATATTGTTTACCAATTAAAACAAAATTGCCAAGAAAACCTTTGTTTGAAACATTTTAATCAGAGAAAGAAATACACGAAGAAACATTAGGAAAACTCACCCTATGTGATACTGTAATAAATAAACTAAACAGCAAAATCACCAGAGTTAAATCAATTCTGCTCGGAGTACATATGGTTCCTCTCTAAATAGTGGTAAAGTAACACTGAAGCAGAGTTAAAGTTAATGAGATAATTAAGTGATTAATTAAGTGAGCATTAGTGATGTACACCTGCTGTTAACAAGCAGAATCACTGAAGAAAAGATCATTTTCTTAAGATCTTGAGAGATATAATGTCTTTTAACTTCAGTTGATTTAATCTAAGACTGTGACTGAAGTCAGTTGTAGTTCTTGTGTTTCTCTTTTCTTCAGTGATTATGCTTGTTAACAGCAGGTATTCATATCAGGTGTTCAAGATATTATGACTCATTTTAACAGTAATGTATGGAAAAACATTTGAAGAGTTATGCAAATAAATTTGAATTGAGCTGAAAATGTTTATGTAATAGATATATATAATATAAGACATAAATACATGTAATACAAGTATAAGTATATTTAATACAAAGATTTTATACATTTATTACATATTCTCAAATTAAATTTACAAAGTAATTATTGTCTAGATAATGTATTTTATTTAATAAATGGTTTACTTCAATACTGATTTATAAAAAAAAGCCAAATATTCAATTCTGAAAAAACAATGTGCTGTTTTTGACATTTACTGTTTTTCTTGCAAAGCATAAATGGGTCTATTTACATGAAAATATATATCCATCTTTATATTTTAGGATAGGGATCCCTTACAAGTGTATCATAATAATTCTGTATAATTCGATATAAAAAGTTTGAAAACTCCTGAACTAACATGATTTCCATCTTTAAAATGATATAATATACTATTATAAAAAACATTTTTTAAAAACTTTAATATTTTATTTACCCAGCTGTATTATTCTTTGCTCTCTCTAATGTTGTTTTATTTGCAGCACTATATAGACAGACAGACAGTGTCAATTACATAATGATGGTTAAACCTCTAGCCGTCTGAGGTTGGTTGGATTTTGTGATTAATTTGATAACCTCTTGCCTACTTCTCCTCTGCTTGGCCACAAACAGTTCTCACCACAGAACTAATGCCTGAGCTGTTTTATTCATGAATTTTGTGTAGGAGCTACAATGGGTGGCTTGCACTGTATATCAAGGTTAGGTTGGGTTAAAAATATATGTGTCCTGACAGGGAGAATGGGAGAGGAGAAGAGGAAATATTATGGGAGAGAGAAAAAGCGAGAGAGATGACACATCATTTTGTGTCCGGTCGGTCCTGAGGGTGAAGTTATATAACGTATATCAGGGTGAGAATGACGGAATCGCAGGAGCCAAAGCAGCAGCAGCGTCTATAAATGACTGAATTCATTCAGCAACCTCAGAGTAATATCTAATTCTGTTCATACTCATAACCTGCCTTCATCATCACTGTCGGCTTGGATCTTTTGCTAATCACTCATTGTTTTAATTATCATTCTAAAACTACAGCTCTGTAGTTAAAGTCCTTTCAAAACTCTCCCACTGTAACCCGGGCATGTAATGGATCTGTATTGTGTTTCATTCATTTTGCTTTATTGACTGTTTAGGAGGATCATGATCATGTTTTACAGTAGATGTTGCCTGGAAGGATTTTTATTTCACGCCCTGTGAAAATATGGAGAGCAGTGGGGCTCCTTCTCGCTCTGCGTGAGGGTTTGTGTGCTTGTTTGTGTTTGTGGAATTAATGTGGCAGAAATATGCAAGGAGCGGGCGGTGCGTCGATGACTCATCGCTCATGAGGTCTGTGGATCACACAAACGCACACACGCAGGGCGAGTTTTTATAGTGCCAAGTTTCGCCGGGTTGAAATGAACATAAAGTTTGATTGACCACATTGCGCTGGCCTTCAGATGGAGGAGACTGATTCAGTACTGTGAGCCTGGGATGAGATCTTCTTAGGTGTTTTATGTGGAGTCTCTGCTAAATAATTACTGTATAAAACAGATTATTCCCATCATATTAAGTGTCTGATTGGTTATGACTGATTTAATTCTTCGTGTTTAAAGTAAACTGACAAAATGAGACCTTTTTAATATCTCATTTGTTTCTCTTAGACAGTAACATAAGTAAATGGAGGCTTTTGCTTAGGCATCATTTACTCACTCTCCTCATGTCGTTCCAAACCTGTATGACTTTCTCTCTTCTGCAGAAAACAAAATCATATATTTTTAAGAATGTTTCATACAATAAAAGTAAATGGGGCTCAAAACAGCATTGGACCCCACTGAAAATATCTTCTTTTGTGTTCTGCAGAACAAAGAAAGTCATACACTCTAAAAAATGCTGGGTTAAAAACAACCCAAGTTGGGTTAAAAATGGACAAAACCCAGCGATTGGGTTGTTTTATTTTAACCCAGCGGTTGGGTTAAATGTTTGCTCGACTATTATTTAAAAAATACTATATGACTGGCTTAAAATCAACCCAAAATAGGTTGCAAATTAAAAATCAGACACATAATTACTAAAGGCAACAATAATAATCAAAAGGTGAACATTTATTAATAAGCAATTTAATAAATGTTTATTGTTTAATTAATTATTAAACATCAATAAATGTTCATTTCCAACATATTTTGGGTTCATTTTAAACAAGCAATACAGTAATTTTCAAGCAATAGTTGAGTTAAGCAGGTTGGGCAAACATTTAACCCATCCGCTGGGTTAAAACAACCCATTTGCTGAGTTAAAACAACCCAGTCGCTGGGTTTGTCCATTTTCAACCCAACTTGTGTTGTTTTTAACCCAGCATTTTTTAGAGTGTACACTCTAAAAAATGCTGGGTTGTTTCAACCCGTTTGGGTCAAAAATGGACAAACCCAACCACTGAGTTAAATTTTTAAATGCATTTTTTAACCCAATGGTTGGGTTTGTCCATATTTGACCCATAATCAGCATTTTTTAGAGTGTAGGAAAGACTGTTAATTTCTCAAATGTTTCTCCTATGCTCTTAAAAATAAAGGTCCTTAATTGGGATTGATGTTTCCGTGAAGGACCTTTAACATCCATGGAATCTTTCCACTGCAAAAAAGGTTCTTCAGGTTATAAAAATTTTATTGAAAAAATTGATTGAACTGTTCACTGAAAGGCCATTTTGGGAACCCAAAATGGTTCTTCTGTTGCATCACTGTGAAAAAGCCCTTTTGGAACCTTTATTTTTAAGAGTGTAAGTGGCAATGAAATCAAATGGAGCACATGCTCATGTCTCCTTCTTAGATTTTTCTCCTGAGAAAAAGACCCCAATAATCTCACGCGTGTCTCTTCTAAAGCTTAGATTCAATCAAAAGGCAAAACTAACTCAAACATTTCTTAAGTTCTCCAAGGACCAAATGATCTGAGACATGCTATCCACATTAGTTTTATCGCTGTATACTCTTCTGTTTTTATTTTTCCTAAGGAGACACATCTTATACAACATTGATACTTCAACAAAAAGTCTCCTGAGCCATGGAAGAGCAACTTCTGAGCTATAAATGTTCCTCTGTGCAAACACAACCACAAAAACACACACTTCTGCCATCGTCTGTCCACAATCCAGACATGTGTCATTAGTTCCTGTAAATTCAAAGTTGTTTTGATGTCAGTCACTGGAATTCCAGAGCTTTGACTCGGCTTTTAAACAGATCAAACAGCGATTTTCCTCACCCTGCTGAGATGTTGTGGACTTTAGCTCCAGTGTTATTTTAGCATCATTGGGATACTATTATAGTTTATGTATCTGTTTTCATTTTAAATTTAGTTTTAGTCATTTTAGTGTGCTTTTTTCATTTTTATTAGTTGTTTTTAATATGTCATCTTTATATATATGTATATATATATTTTTTTATTTGATTTTTATTTCAGTTCAATTGTTTTAGTATATCAAATGAAAATGTGAAATGTTGCTTTGGCAACTTGCTTAACTAAAAGTTTCAAGTTTAATTTTAGTTCAAGTAATCAAAAATGTGTTTTTGTGTGGATGGGTAGTTTTAGTTAACATAATTGATTAGCATGTTTTATTTTTAGTACAAAACAGCATTTCTGTTGTATAAGTAGAGTTATACAATCATGGCTTCTGGAGCCCAATTAGCAAAGTACTATTTTTATCTGTTTGTTCACGCGTTTCATCTCTGGGCTGGCATTGTTACCCTTTGTCCCATATAAATCTCTGGTTGGGGTTAATGAGGCTAATGGTTACTAGGTTTCAAGGAAAAGCACGGCACACAGAAGTGCTTTCACCAGAGCCCTTAAAGTGACAACATCAGCGTCAGTTCCAGTCAGACCTCCTGCGCTGGTTCAGGTGATTCTTTATCTCTGTTTTGGGCCTCATGTCTTTCTCCAGCCCCTATATGCCGTTGCATGCTAACTCTCTGGTGCTGTGCCAGTCGAGGGTGGCTCCGGGCCAAATTCCCTCTCACCTTCCAAGCGTGGGCTAGTGGTGTCAGCTGGGTAGAAGTTCTTCTAAGGAAGTTCGTGACCTTCACCTACTTTATATATTTCCCCTTATCATGTTGAAGGAGCTATTATATTTGGAGAGCTTTGTACTGGTGCAGAAAAGGCCTGAATCATTCTGTAATCTTTCCTGAATCGTTCTGCAATCCTGCTACAAAGAAGCACAGCGGGCTAATAGATTTTAGGGGGGAAGTAATATTTATTCTGTGGGAATGGAATACTTTCCTATACAGAGCGAGTTTAATTATGCTTACAGGATTTAGTGTGTAGGGCTTTGCTTAGCTATACTTCAAGTTCAGGGACAAAAACGGCCCCAGAATTGAGCTAAAAATCTCAGAAAACCTGCCTCTGAGGATGTTCTCTAAGGTTAAAAATTAAAGTTTTTTTCCTTTAATGACAGGGTTTGTCTGCATTGATCAAAATAGTATTACATGAAAACAACAGAGGTTTATGGTATGTCATCATTTAGATAGCTTGGGATGGAGAGACAAGACTTGCATGCTAAAGCACTCATAAAATATTTTTAGTCTTTATGGAAACTGATAAATTGTAGTTGTCCATGAACTTTTTGTTAAATCAACATCAAGATGTTAATGTTAAATGTTATATGAATGTATAAGGAAACCTGTAAATCTTAGTTGTGACTGGCCTCCAAAAGTTCATTTTAAATGGTCCTGTGGTATATGGCAAATTAATTTTTACAAATGTGAATCTTCCATATTTTTTGTCAGTTAATATGGGCATAAAACTGCAAGAATAAAATTGTTTACAAATCATTGATAATGATAAGCAGCAAATCAGCATATTAGAATGATGTCTGAAGGATCATGTGACACTGAAGACTGGAGTGATGATGCTGAAAATTCAGCTTTGCCATCACAGGAATAAATTACATTTTAAAATATATTAAAAATAAAGAACAGTTATTTAAATTGTAAGAATATTTCACAATTTTACTGTTTCTACTGTATCTGTCATCAAATAAATGCTGCCATGGTGAGTATAAGAGACTTCTATAATGGTACATATTATGAATTCAGAATAAAGTATGAACTTAAAAAGTATGAAAACAAAGTTTTACTTTCAATTCAATGCATTTTATGCTTAGTAAAGATAAACATATTTAAATAAATGCAATTTAATCCATTTGTTTAAATAATACATTTGCCAGGAACATTTTACGCACCACAGGACAACTTCCCAAAAGAATTTCATGCTGAGAAGGTGAAGGACTTGGGACTTTCAGTAGCTTTGTTCCCAGCTGGGTTACATGATGGGATGCAGAGGGAGGAAGACTTTGGGAATTCAATGTAGGCTGATCCCATACAAGGGTTTGGGCCTAATCTCCTCAAACAGGGCTACAGTGTGAGATTTACCCTCCATGGCAACATGTGCACACGTAAACAGACATAAACACACCCCAGGCCTTCGAAAATATAATGACATTGTATTGACCTGAAAATCTCTGCCTGGTAAATACTGTCTGAGAGACTTTAGATAACAATAGCAGTGCAAAGCCTCGCATGAGAAATGCCAACTCACACACTGTTCGGAGGAGAGGAGCAAAGGGAGGGAAGAGTTGCTGATTAACCATTTTTTATCTTAGCATTTTCCTGTAAGTGCACTTACATAATCGTCAGCTTTTGATGTTGAAATATTTGGGCCAGGCTGAGTGTGTGTGCACTTGACTAGACCCTTAAGAAAGGCTAGTTACAGTTCCGAGATCCCCTTTCCCTGGAATCTGTGCTTCAGTTCTGACATCAAAGGCTAAAGAGCAAAGTGTGTGTGCCCTTCTGATTATGGTGGATTATAGAATAAGATTGAGTCACTGCAGTGACGTCTTTCACTGACCCTTGAGCTTTTATCAACATAATTACAGTCTTTGAGTCAAATTTAGATCTCATACAGTAACTCTGACCTTTAGGAGTGAATGTGCTAAAAAGACATCTTTGAATTAGTACAGTATATGCGATAACGAGTGCTAAAGCAACGCAGGGAGGCTATGCAAATAAACAGTGCTATTATCTTTCAGCATAATATATAATTGGTGAACTAAAAGTTTGATCCACAAGATTGATTATTTATTTACTGAGAAAAGCACATGACAAGAGTTAAAGCAGTGAAGGAAATTTTTTGATTCTATTTATACTTCACTGTGTCACTTATTGTTGTTTTTGCATATAATGCTTACTCATGGGGTGGTGTGACACAGTGGATAAAGTCTGAGCTGGTAACTAAACTTTTTTCTTTTCTTTTCTTTTTGGGGTTGAACCCCACAATAGTCAGTCCATGAACTATTAGCATTATGGCCTTGAACAAGATTTAACCTCATATTGCTTCAGAGAGATTGTTCCTCTGCTAAATGTAGTCACTTTTGGTAAAAGCTTCAGCTAATTTAGGGTTTCCATGTAAAAATTATTATATATATTAGAACTGTCAAGTTTTGTGTTAAGTTTTGTGGTAGGTAAGACTTTAAGAAGTCTCTTAAGCTCACCAAGGTGGTCACTTTTGGTCAATTTAATGCGTACTTGCTGAATAAAAAGGTAATATATAATAATTTCTTTTGGCTTTATAATAATACCAATTGTTTATAAACAATTATTGGCCCGCTTTCACAGACAGGGCTTAGATTAAGCCAGGATTAGACCGTAGTTCAATTGACCCTTCGCAAAGACCCGCCCCCCTTAGTTACTGTTGCTTTGTCCGACAAGCCGTGGCGCTGTCACGCCACACGCAGTGAAAAATACATCGCGGAGCAAAGAGGACACTGACAACACGTCGACAGACAAGACAGAGCTTGTTACTTATGATATTAAACAAAGTCCCAGCTTTCAAACTGTGTAGTTTTTTAAGAAATTCAAACAATAAAAACCGTTTTGTGGCTCTTTAATGTGTCGTGACCATGATCGTGACAGATTGCTGTAGCACCTCAGCTCAAGAGGCTCGTAAACCGATCATCTCTTCCTACGAGTCCATTTATAGCATCAAATAAACATGAATGAACATGAGAATAAATGTTGTTTCAATCGCGGAAAGATGTCAATATACACAATTTTTCGAGTTTAACTCCACCGAGGTTAATCTTCTAACTCCTGACTGCTTTGTCGGACAAAATGGCGGATTCGGCGTTCTGATTGGTTAGATCGCTTGTCAATCAAACTCCCGGCGAAGGGTCAATTAGGACATTTAAGTAGCTTTTATAAACACGCCTCAGAAAAAAACATTACTGCTGTGTATCTTGAGACAAAACAATGACACTGACATATTTTAAGATGTCAGTGCAAGTTTCTTTCAGTTAAAACAGCTCAAACATGCATTTTAGTCTGGGACTAGCTTAAGCCTTGTCTGTGAAAGCGGGGGATTGTTGTCTTTACAGTATCACAGTATATTTCTCACACAGTATATGGTGAATGTGATTTCACCAAGTGCTACAAGTTCCAACATGATCAACATCTTTGTTGGTCCTGAAACAACATTCAACAGTCAACCAATCAGATTTGAGGGACAAGTTTACAGTTTATGTCAATTTTAGGCTTAGAACCAGGGTTAAGTACAACAGTGTTATTCACCAATCATTTCCCTCTGATTTTAGGGATAACTTATAGGGAAGGGTTAGGGTGAACATGATTTCACCAAGTTCAACATGTTCCTGGATCAACATCCTTGTTTGTCCTGGAACAACATTCCAATCAACCAATCAAATTCGAGGGACAAGTTTAAAGTTTATGTCAAGTTTAGGCTTACAACCAGGTTTGAGTGCTTCTACATCAGTGTTTTTCACCAATCATTTCCCTCTGATTTTAGGGATAACTTATGGGTAGGGTTAGGTTTAGGGATATAGATAGGGTTAGGACTATATTTTCGGAAAGGAATGTTGTTCCAGGATCAATTTTGAGGTCTTATTTGGCAAAATCATGGTGACCTGGAGTATATACAGGTCTTTATACATGAAAATATAGATTTTAAGAAAACAGATTTCCATATTTTAGGGTCGTTGGCACCAAATTGTTGGAAAACCACTGAACTAAATGATTAGCTGTTTACTTGTTTGTGTTTTTCAACAGATGAGAAAATGGAAGATGCTCAGTCGACATCACAATGATAGTAAGGTGAGAGAGGCAGAGTCCGACGGGCATGTGATCTGCCCCTGGGCCATGTCACCTCTGCTGGGAAGCCCCGTACTGCTGGAATGTTGCATCTGCAATGGGCCCTTCATCACTTACGGGCACGAGGAGGCATGGCAACCACGTCAACGCACACAGGTCAGCACATAAATACTCACACATACACACAAATTAATTACAGCAAAGGTATGAATATCAATGCATTAGATAAAATATAAAGAAATATAGGACAAACTACACTTTTCAAACGAAACATTTCACAAAAAGAAGTTTCTATATTTTTAAATCATAAAACAATAGACATAAAAATGAAAAAAAGACAAAACATATTTGGGACGCTTTCCGGTTGTCAAACCTAGTGAAACATTTTTTTGTTGAAATGTGTGCTCATTCTCCATTTCTCTTCATTCTTTCTGGACTAGGCTTGATTTAGCCACTTGGTTGTTTACACAAGATAAAAGAGCAGTTAGACACACGGGCCAGGAAAGCTTAGCGTAGGTGCATGTGCAAAGATGTTAATACTATCCCTCACATATTTCAGCATTCTGTTAGCCGGCTCTCCAGGGAGGTTATTAAAGAAGTGGTTATGGGTAATTGCTCTTTCTGTCGTTCTCTCTCTCTTTCTCAAGCTCTTTTTCATTGTCTCTCGCTCACTTCACACAGAAAGCTTGCTGCTTGGGTGGAAAACTCTAAGCCAGATGTCACATGATTTCATTTTTTGCAAACTGTAGATTAAGACTGATGCGACAGTCCGTCTGAAAGTCATTATTTCACTGTCAGCTTCAATCTTCCCACTGTCTCGCGTCTCTCAGTTAGTGAATCTAAGCACATTATTTATGGTCCAAGGCCTCATTCTTTGCATTAAACTTGTGTATAGGTCAAAAGAGACATGCAATACTAACACAACAAAAGAATGTTTTCATTGAAGACACATTGCACTTCTTTTTTTTCCCCCCCAGGCAATGGACCTCTACTACCATGGAGACCCTGAGTCTGATTATTGCTGTCCCTCTGACACCAGTAAGTTTCTTCAACCAGTCTTTTCTTTCATTCATTGCTTCATACTCTCTCTCTGTCTTGTATATCTTCACTCACCTTCATAATTCCTTCATGATCTCTCTTCATTTGCTCATTACAGTTGAGTTCCTTCTCTTCCTTTTTGAGTTGCTTTGTTTCTGCCCTCTGTTTTTCTCTCTTGCTGGTGTAAGCATAACCCATAATCACCTTGATCCATGTAGGCTTAGAGTTGAACCTTTAATAACTATTTTTAGGCAAGTGCTCAAAACAGCACTTCTGTGAATAAAGCACTCCTACACTATTCAATTACAAACACCCAACGCCACCTGATAATGCACCACGCACTTTTATCAAGTGCTTGTGAACACGAATTGTATTTGCTACACTGCCCCTGACACTGATAATGTTACGATGGAGGATAAATATGACAGGAGAGGCGAGGATCCAAATGCAAAAACCCATTTAATAAACAAATTAAGTGAAAACAATGGACTGGGAAATGCAGAACACAAAGAAACCTGAGAACTAAGAACCATGAGAGAGATCCAACCAGGCCAAAACAATGACTGACAAAAAAACAGAGAAACGCAAGGGCTATATATATATATATACACGAGGGTAACAAAGGGAACACAAAACACCTGTGGAAACAATCAAGGAACAAATCAAGGTGAAAAACTACAAAACTACAACTATGGCACATGAGACAGAAAGTTGAACAAAAGTCCAAAGACAAAGATTATTCAATTAGATGAACTTTTCTTTCCCCTAGGATGATTTTAAAGAAAAAAATCTAGTTTTAAAGGATAGAATATAATGGATTTGCATTGTCTTTTTAAGAACTTTTTCCTTTTTTAAATTAAATTAGCCAGAATTTTTTTGGGCTTGTTTTTGGGCTTGTTTAGCATTTCTTATGTAGGAAATGTATATATATATTTATATATACTATAATAATATAACAAATATGAAGTGTACATAAAATATTATTTTCATTTGGAATTTAGGTGTAGATTTATTTTTAAAGAAATTAATACTTATTTTCAGCAAGGATGTATAAAATTGATCAAAAGTGACAGTAAAGACATTTATAATGGTACATATGATTTTCTATTTTTAAATAAATGCCATTCTTTCCTGAAATCAGTTTTCACAAAAATATTAAGCAGCACAACTGTTTTCAACATTGGTAATAATAAGAAAGGTTTCAGCACATTAGAATGATTTCTGAAGGATCATGTGACACTGAAAACTGGACTAATACATGCTGAAAATGCAGCTTCGCCATCACAGGAATAAATTATTTTAAAGTTATTTTAAATTGTAATAATATTTTAAAATATTACTGTTTTTACTAAATAAATGCAGCCTTGGTGAGCATAAGAGACTTCTTTCAGCAACATAAAAACATCTTACCGACCCGAAACTTTTGAACAGTACATTTTTTCAAGAAGTTTATATCTGGTTATTTTCCATGATATCAAGTCAAAAAGGCCTCTAATTAATGACTCAGCCATTAATGGTCTTTTGCTGACACTGTGGAAAGATGATTTTCAAAAATTCCTTAACCATGACATGATTGTATAATACAAGTCATTTAAGGGTTAGGGTGATAAGCTTATCTGAAAAATGGCAAATGAAAAATACTGCAAATAATTGATTTATTACCTTTATCTTATTTGTGTGAAAAGTAGATTTTTCCCTTTTTGTTATGTCACAACACTGAACCTAGAACAGGTACAGAGAGGACAGTGTCCTGAGGACAATTACGATTAAATATGCTTCCCTTTTAAACAAAACATGGAATATGGAATAATGAGGGAATTTTTAATCACTGACATTTAGCAGTGTAATTTAATACAATCCCAATGAAGACGCGGTAACTACAGTACATCTTTAATGTATCTGTTTGTGTTCATATTACACTGCTCATACACTAAATCTGTCTAAATGATCTCATAAGCTCCAGAGTTTCTCCTGATGGAGTCATTGCAGGTGTGTTTGTGTATGTATGCACATGCATTCATGTGAATGTGTGTGTGTCTGAGGGAAATTGCATAATGCTCTTGAAACCAGCGTATGATTCAAGTCCACATTAGTATGCATAATATTTGGGTCCTGTATTTAGCTAAGATTTTACGTAATCCTCATCCTCCAACATAAATAAAGTGTTTGGACACTTAGCCCTGTTGATCTCTGTGTGCTCCCTCTGTCTCTCTATCCTCTCCCAGACCTCTATTCACTCACACACTTCCTATTTACACAAAGAATGAGAGATTGAAAAAGACGAGAATCTGGATGAGATGAGCTCAAGGAGATAGAAGGGGAAGAGAATCAAAATAGAGACTATTGAACTGCGAACTTAGTTTAGTCATTACATAAAACTCTTGCGAAAAATAGAGAACAAAGAGAGTTATTTATGACAGTGATGATAGGGAAAACCAGGGCAAGTTGTCATACAGGGAAGTTGTCACATGTTTAAATGTTAGAATGTTATACACGTTACTACAGTATATTTCGGACAAAACAATGTTTTTTGATATTTCTTATGATTGCATTGTGAATTATTTTCTTCATAATTGTTGTAGTGTTTACATTAAGCTGAAAATGCAAATAAAGGTAAGTTTCCATTGTGACAACTTACCTAATTCAATGTGACAACTAGCCCCTATTAAAGGGTTAGTTCACCCAAAAATGAAAATGTCATTAATTACTCACCCTCATGTCGTTCTACACCCGTAAGACCTTTGTTCATCTAATGATATTTTTGACGAAATCCGATGGCTCAGTGAGGGCTCCATTGCCAACAATGTCACTGAACATCTCAAGATCCAGAAAGGTACTAAAGACATACAGTTCATGTGAGTTCAGTGGTTCAACCTTAATATTACAAAGTGACGAGAATACTTTTTGTGCGCCAAAAAAACTAAAATAACAACTTTTCAACATATCTAGTGATGGGCGATTTCAAAACACAAGCTTTACGAATCTTTTGTTTCAAATCAGTGGTTCAGATCACATAAACGAAGCCTTGTTTACTGACTTTGGCGTATCACGTGACTTTGGCGCTCCGAACCACTGATTTGAAACAAAAGATTGGTAAAGCTTCGAAGCAGTGTTTTATTAGTGTTAGATATTGTTAAAAAAAAAGTCGTTATTTTGTTTTTTTGGCACACAAAAAGTATTCTCATCGTTTTTTGGGTGAACTAACCCTGTAAGATTGTGTGTTTCAGTGTTTTATTATTTTCATGCTCTCAGTGTTTCATCATGTTTGCTTCATCTGAATTCTCTTATTCAGACAGGAAAATACAAAACTAAAGGGACACACTACATTGAAAGTCCTTTAATTGGTCTCAATAGTGTTGCACTCAACATTAAAGGTACCATCGAACGTTTTTTTACAAGATGTAATATAAGTCTAAGTATAAATGTCCCCTGAATGTGTCTGTGAAGTTTCAGCTCAAAATACCCCATATATTTTTTTAATTAATTTTTTTAACTGCCTATTTTGGGGCATCATTAACTATGCACTGATTCAGGCTGCGGCCCCTTTAATTGCTCGCACTCTCCGCCCCCTCCCGAGCTCTCGACTCTATTATTGCATAAACAAAGTTCACACAGCTAATATAACCCTCAAAATGGATCTTTACAAAGTGTTCGTCATGCATGCTGCATGCATACATCGGATTATGTGAGTATTGTATTTATTTGGATGTTTGCATTTGATTCTGAATGAGTTTGATAGTGCTCCGTGGCTAACCGCTAATGCTACACTGTTGGAGAGATTTATAAAGAATGAAGTTGTGTTTATGAATTCTACAGACTGCAAGTGTTTAATAATGAAAATAACGACAGCTCTTGTCTCTGTGAATACAGTAAGAAACGATGGTAACTTTAACCACATTTAACAGTACATTAGCAACATGTTAACGAAACATTTAGAAAAACAGTTTACAAATATCACTAAAAATATCAAGATATCATGGATCATGTCAGTTATTATTGCTCCATCTGCCATTTTTCGCTATTGTTCTTGCTTGCTTACCTAGTCTGATGATTCAGCTGTGCACAGATCCAGACGTTAATACTGGCTGCCCTTGTTTAATGTCTTGAACATGAGCTGGCATATGCAAATATTGGGGGCGTACATATTAATGATGCCAACTGTTACGTAACGTTGAGATTCGCCTGTTCTTCGGAGGTCTTTTAAACAAATGAGATTTATATAAGAAGGAGGAAACAATGGAGTTTGAGACTCACTGTATGTCATTTCCATGTACTGAACTCTTGTTATTCAACTATGCCAAGTTAAATTCAATTTTTAATTCTAGGGCACCTTTAATGCACAAAAACTCTGTTGAGGTAGGCTACTGACTGCGCTTTGACAGACAGCCTCCAAGTTCATTTAGCTCTAGCTCCCCATGAAAATAGTGAAGCACATTGTTGGAGGGCTGGAGAAACTCCGCCCCGCAGATATCCGGTGTCAGATCAGCCCTGGTGGAATGCGGCGGATAGAGAAAATTCTTTCACCTCCAAACTTCCTCATCAAGCGTGTCTGACGCTCTTTGCTCTCTTCCTTGACCCTATGAAAGACAAAACTTCACCGCTCACATGTAAGTTGAATCTCGCAGAATTTATCGCGGAAAGTTTGTGTAGTGGAACAGTTTTTATTTAAATGTCGGTCATGAGGCTGTGCTGGAGGCATCTCTAGGCGCGTTACCTTGGGGGCAGTAACCCGTTTTTAAAACCGTGTTCATATCTATATTGATTTAGTCTGATAAGGGCACTTGACCTTGCCTTTGCCAAATATATGAAACGCTAGTCAGTCTCGGCTTTCACAAGAGATTTGTCAGGATTTACTGCACAATGAGAACTTCAGCGGAAATTAAAGGTTTGTACTAGTTTCAATAACATATTAATCATAATAAACCGGTGATGTGTGTATATTACCCATATAGTTAATATAGCGATTTATTCAAACATCTGGAAGATGGCAAAGAGCCGATCAACCATTAGTTTAAGCAACGTAAGCATGCATATTAGGCTAAGTGAATGTTCATTACATCCTTCATGTTGTGTCATGCTTACTTGCACTGTATCATGAATGATGTCTAAAGTGTCACAATAAAATAGTCTTTTTGGGGTGTATGCATTATATAGGCTATCTTTATTCAATTAGGCTACTGTTGTTCGGTGCTACTATACTAATTGTCCTTAGTCATATACTAGCGTGAAAACAGCTGGACTCGAATGTATTTTGTTGTAAACTAAGCTTTGGGACAGTTCAGTGCCACGAGATATTACAGATCTGTTGCAAAATAAGATGCAGTATAATTACAAGCATTATTATATCTTGAACTAAGCGAGTAAGTCAAGATGTTTTTGCCACAATCTTTTTGAGGCTTGTGTTTTGAGCTTTTATTATAACTTATGGGTTGTACGAGTGATTAAGTTAATTAATAGTCTGCTGGGGTATGACATTGCGTAACTGTGGCAAACTAGGGCATTTATGATCTGACACGGGCTCTAAATGACAGAAGGAAAGAATGCAGAACAATGCTTGAATTTTCCTAGAAGCAAGTTAATGCAGTGAAGTGCGACTCATTTCCGCGAATCGGTTCTTACGAACAGGTAGTTTTGAAAACCTGTTCAAAAACAGTTTCAGACTTTTTTACGTCATATATTACTTCAAACATTTCATGTGCACATATTCAACGTTTTATTTATAAAGATGTCTATTATAATTGCATGTATCCCATTAACATTTCGTCTCACAAGTCAAATTAGGCTGCTATCACTCAACCATCACTATCATCGGTTACATCTCTTTATTCAGACATGTCGACAGAGATGTTATTTAATTTAATGAGTTTCGAGTTGACAGAACGGTTTGGACTGATTCAGTTTGATTCGTGACTGAATTGTTCGGACTGGTTTTGTAACCGGGTTCAACCGATTCATTTGAAAGATCCGACACAAAAGAATGGTTCATTCGCCGTTAATCCAGTTAGTAGTTTTCCAGTGAGTCCTAAAGTTTGGCTCGAATCCCTTTGCTTTTGTCTCATTCATGCGTCATCTGTCACAACGAATAAAATGGCTCTTTGAGAGAAAATGTGAGGTAAAGATCGAAATAGTGAGCTGCAGTGGGATTCGTTGATTTGTGCACTCGTGAATGGCAGTGGTTGCTTTTGGTCTGATGAATCAACCCGATCTGTCCAGGGGGGTATTCCAGAAAGCAGGTTATGTGACATACCCAGGTATGTTTAAGGGTAAGTAAGCGGATAACCTCAATTTTCGGTTCCAAAAACGGAGGTAACTTTCAGGATATGTAGGCTAAGTAGCCATAGCAACTTACTCTCTGAACATAACCTTCTCCGGAGTTAGTTTACTTCAGATGTGTTCAGCACAAATGATTGCAAATAGATGGCCATATGTACTAAGTATGTAAATAGCCATTTTGTATCCAGGTAACCTCGAGTAAGCATGGTTTGGGTTAATCAACCGAGAGTTTAGGCTATGTTTGACAGTAAGATAACCTTGCTTTCTGGAATCCCCTCATGCTTTCTCTTTATTGTTGTTATACTGAACATAGTGTTTACATTGAGAACGTGCAGCAGGATTGGGTCTGTATTATGACAGGCAGCCAGGGTTTTTATTTATTTATTTTGTTAAAGAAAGGTGCAGTGTCTCATTTGCTCAAGTTTTGTATCGATTTAGTACCCTTTTGACGTTCCTCTCAACAGAACATGTAGTCCTACTCAGCTTGTTAGATCCGGGAAGATCTTGTTTTCAGCTGTCTGTATGTAGCATAACATCAGATTTTGGGGCGTGACGTGCTCGTGTACCCTTCACTCACAGCTGGCCCCTCATAGACGTCAAGGCTGACTCCTTCCAAACCTGTCAAAATTAGCTGCGGAACATACGCCAGACCGCGCCTCCTCAAGCAGAGACTTGCGTCGGGACACGCCTCCTCTCTAAGAACACACACACAAAGCCACGCCTCTTGGTGGAACGTGATCTCTAGCTCCTCCCCTCCTTCACTCCCTGCCTTTTAAATAGTTGGAACAGTAGTGTAGGAGTTCAGTAGCGCTTTGTGTCTTTTTGGTTACGGGCCCGGAGTGGAAAACTACAGCAATGACAATTCAAACGGAGACGAGCGTTCCAGCTCCAGACTTGACCTACTCTAAAACAAGAGGACTAGTTGCTAATCTCAGTGGTAGGCTTTGTTTTTCAGATGAATGGAATCTCTTGAGCCAACTTTAGTAAAGTAAGGGAAGAATATTAAGTGATCTTTCTTTTAAATTTATTTTTTCTCTCTCTTTTGTGCAGCCTTTATGAAACAGAGGAAGATGGGACTGAATGACTTTATCCAGAAGCTTTCCACAAACTCTTATGCATGCAAGCAGTAAGTTTATTTTATGTAAATATGTAAAGAAATGTGAAGTTGTTTTTTCTGCTTTGATATTTTTTGTTGCAAAAATTATAATTATTTTCAAAATATACAATTATAGCTATAACACATTCAGTTAAAGGCATAAAATGCATTTATTTTGCTGAAAAAAAAAATATGTAAAAAAGTTATTTTTTTATTTACTAAATTTTCCTTTGCATCTGATCATCAATCTCTAATCTTCTTGCAGTCCTGAGGTCCAGTCCATCTTGAACTTGACACCTCCACAAGATGCTGAACTGATGAACAGCAACCCTTCCCCACCGGTATGTTGTTTGGCCATTGAAAGCATGTGTGAATATGCATCTTTCTACAAAACAATGTCTGAATCATATCTAATCATCTCGCTCTCTCCTCTCCAGCCAAGTCCTTCTCAGCAGATAAACCTCGGTCCTTCTTCCAACCCCACGGCCAAACCGTCGGACTTTGACTTCCTCAAGGTCATCGGAAAAGGCAGCTTTGGCAAGGTTCTTCTGGCCCGCCACCGCAGCGATGAGAAGTTCTATGCAGTCAAGGTGCTGCAAAAGAAAGCCATCTTAAAGAAGAAAGAGGTATGGGATCATATAAAGCAATGCATCAAGCAGTTATATTTAGAATGCATTGGTTGCATAGGCACCCTGAAGTATGTTAGACCTCTTATCATGACCTCTAACCTCAGGAGAAACACATCATGTCTGAGCGCAACGTGTTACTGAAGAATGTCAAGCATCCTTTCTTGGTGGGCCTGCATTACTCCTTTCAGACTGCTGATAAACTCTACTTCGTACTGGACTACATTAACGGCGGAGAGGTGCGTAATTTAATTTGCATTGTTTTTAAGAAGTTACACAGCAGATAGTTGAATATTTGGTCACACTTTGGTCCAATTCTCATTATTAACTACGACTTTTGCCTCAATAAACTCCTAATTACTGCTTATTAAGGTAGTTGTTTAGGTATTGGGTTGGCTTAAGGGATGTAGAATATGCAGAAATATGTGCTTTATAAGTACTAATAAACAGCCAATATCCTAGTAATATGCATGCTAATACGCAAATAGTTAATAGTGAGAACTGGACCCTAAACTAAAGTGTTATATGAATGGAAACACTACTTTTGGCGAGAACATGCTAAAAATTATTTTTCTATTTATGGAGCTGTGGTGTGCCAACTTTTTGTGTAATTCTTGTAGAACAATATTGACAAGAAAGTAGAATAGTCGAAGGAGACAGTGAGGTAGATGCAGACAGAAAAGGGATATCCTGTCATGAGAAGCAAAGAGGAGCGGCTGGGCTCTGAATAGGAAACTCTCCTCAGGAAATGGCTGGGAGGGGAAAGTGTGTGAGGTTGGGGGAGCCAGATTTAGCAGCTGTGGTGGTTTAGACTCGGTCTAACTCAACAGACATCTCTGGGGGGGGGTTACGTTCTCATTTCCTGCCATTGTTCAGGATTGCAGAGTCTAGAAAGCCTTGATTAAGTATGCTATTCAGGATATGGAATTCACAGTTTAATCTTTCTCTTTGTCTTTCCATAGCTGTTCTATCACTTGCAAAGGGAGCGATGCTTTCTGGAGCCACGTGCGCGGTTCTATGCAGCCGAGATTGCAAGCGCCTTGGGGTACCTGCACTCGCTGAACATCGTGTACAGAGACCTGAAACCCGAGAACATTCTCTTGGATTCACAAGGACACATCATCCTGACCGACTTCGGTCTGTGCAAAGAGAACATAGAACCCAATGGAACGACATCAACATTCTGTGGAACACCAGAGGTAAATGGCGCACACTTTTATTGGTATACGGCGGCTGCTTTCAAACAACGCAGTTGCATTTGCAGTCAGTAAGCGAACTCGTCTTGATGTTTTTCCTTTTGTCTTGCAGTATTTGGCACCTGAGGTGTTACACAAGCAGCCGTATGACCGGACGGTGGACTGGTGGTGTTTGGGTGCAGTGCTGTATGAAATGTTATATGGCCTGGTGAGTAATTTCAGCAAAATAAATGCATTTCATGCCTTTAATTGAATGTGTTTAAAGGGTTAGTTCACCCAAAAATGAAATTTCTGTCATTAATTACTCACCCTCATGTCATTCCAAACTCGTAAGACCTTCGTTCTTCTTCGGAACACAAATTAAGATATTTTTGATGAAATCCAAGAGGTATCTGAACCACACATAAGCAGCAACGCTCCTTTCAAGGCCCAGAAAGGTAGTAAAGACATGGTTAAAATAGTCCATGTGACTACAGTGGTTCAACCTTAATGTTATGATGCGACGAGAATACTTTTTGTGCGCAAAAACAATAACTTTATTCAACAATTTCTTCTCTTCCCTGTCATTCTCTTATGAAAGAAATTTCATTTTTGGGTGAACTAACCCTTTAACTAATTAGCTTGAATTGAATTGGAATTGAATTGAGTGTTTTTTACATGATTGCTGACTGTTTATATGGTTTCTCCACAGCCTCCGTTCTACAGCCGTAACACAGCAGAAATGTACGATAACATCTTGAACAAGCCACTGCAGCTTAAACCCAACATATCTAATGCTGCCAGACACCTGCTGGAAGGCCTGCTGCAAAAAGACCGAACCAAGAGACTGGGCTTCACTGATGACTTTGTAAGTGTGTTTGAATTTTAGCACAATGTGTGTGTATATATAATTTGCCTTATTATATTAAATAGCAGTTTGTTGCTCTTATATCTAATGTATCTTCTGTTTCACTTTTGTAGACTGAGATCAAGAACCACATGTTCTTCTCTCCCATAAACTGGGATGATCTAAATGCCAAGAAGCTCACGCCACCCTTTAACCCTAACGTGGTATGTTCCACTGCTCTTCCTGTTTGACTTTGGGTTATGACCACTTTGCACTGGATGTTAGAGATAAAAACGACCTAGTCATGCTGGCACGATTTACGATAAGAGGACGCACAGCTGAATCCAGCAATGCAAATATTGCTACATCTAATCAGTTTGTTTTATGTCATTCTGTTGTTTCAGACGGGGCCTAGCGACTTGCGACACTTTGACCCAGAGTTTACCGACGAGCCGGTGCCAAATTCAATCGGCTGCTCCCCGGACAGCGCTCTAGTCACAGCTAGCATCACTGAGGCGGCCGAGGCTTTCCTGGGATTCTCTTACGCCCCTGCCATGGATTCCTACCTGTAGCCCATCGACGCAGAAACGCCATCCCATAGACCTGTAGCTCATTACCATGGAAGCACTGTCCCATGGAATCACACCTGTAGTGCATCACTATGAGAAAAGAAACCCCGTCTCATTTCCCTGCCTCCAGATAGGGGGCATTTGCACATGGCATATGGCAGCTCAAAAGGCCTTTGTTAAAAGGCCTGAGTTTTACACATTAAAAAAAAGACTCGTCATCTTCATCGTCTGCATCCAAATGCACGATTTCTCCTCCGCTTTCACCCCGGGTTGTGTCAGTTGGGGGAAAAAGAAAGAGAGAAGATTGATGCTGATGGACGTTTATGTACTTTTCCTTTCTTGAGATTTATTTCCATCTTATTTACTTTAATAGGATTGTCTGTGCTAGACTTCATTGTTTTGGATAGATTGAATGTGTGTGTATGTGCCTTCGTTTTAACACCCCTTCACACATGTTTGTTTAATCAAAATCATGTGATCTGGCATCTCAGTCTGTGTCAGATATAAATACAGTCAACATGACGCTAAAACCACTAAAATATATCAGCATCTGATGTTTCTGTGATCTTTCAGTTTTGCATCTGGGATCAAGTTGCACATTTATCTTCCTAATTTAAAGAGCACTTCCTTTATTTGTGTTTTTCTTGTTCTTTTGACTTGAGCAGAAGGTGCTAGAGGAATGTGCTGCTGGTGTTTGTAGATACGCACCTGGACCAAGGAATACGACGTCTCTGTCCCACCTTAGTCTTCCTAGGATGTACAGTAATCGTACAGCTCAGAAATGGGCCAGTTTGTCTGAACATCACATTCCATTGAATAAGACTTTATGGTTATTTAAGTTTGTTTGTATATTTTAAGGTCTATGTATTAGTTTTAATGTATATGGAACAAAACCTAATGTATGCTTATATGTAACTATAAATGTACTGTAAAATTGTAAAATGTTTGAATCATGTGACCTTGTTTGGTTCGCAATAAAACTTTATGGTTATTTTTCCCCAAAACAACCTTTGCATTTTGTTTTTTCCTGTAGAAGACAATAAGTAGATGAAACTATGACATTGGGTCATATAATTTAACAAAACGAAAATCGTCATTGCTTACCTCAGCTGATCAAAGGTCGCTTTTAGTACAGTGTTGTGCGTCACTGTCCCAAACCAGTGCTCACACCACCCCTGCACATTGAACTCCGTCTTTAACCAAGCATAATTCAAATTTCTCTGACAGCTGTCAATGTTTGCATGTATTAACTGCGGCTCCTGGAACTGCTTTTCTGAGACCCGGTGTAATGGGCTGAGCAAGTTCACCAGAAACGCTGTGCCTGAGGCCTTAAACTAGGTCACGCATCAGCGAAATGACTGGTAGTTTGTTAAAAGTAAACCTGAGTATTGCTTAAAAGAGATTTTAGAGACATCCTATGCAAGATACACAGGAAATTATTAGCTGTAAAGATACTTTGGCTTTAAACAGGCCAGCGTGGCTATGTGACTGTGATAATGAAAGGTTACTAAATATAACACTTATCAAAAACATGCAAATATGAGATGTGGTATCATAAAATCTAACACCAGAAATTTGTTTATGTCTTATATGGGACAACATTGCATTGGACGAAACTAATGAAATGGGTCATACACAAATTTCACCCTAGATATTCCATGGTCAACTGTAGTATTGGATTGTGTAAGCTTTCAGGAACAACACCAACACAGCCACAAAGCGAAAAACCAAGTAAAGTCTGAAGAGCTGAAGAGTTTCAAACTTCCACTGGCATTCACATCAGCACAAAAATTGGGCTGTTTGTTTGTTTTTATAACAACAAAAAAGTTCTATTTTTGGCAAATTTTAAGGCCCTTTCTCACCAAAATGTGAAATGAATAAGCCTCAGGCTGAAGAAAATTGACATTCACACCTGTACAGTAGAGGGCGCAGCTCAAACAAACCAACACTGGGTGTAAGCCACCACCAGTGTTGCTAAGTCCGCGGTTTTCCCGTGGAATTGGGCTACTTTTACACTGTACACTGTTTTTCATGTCCGCAGGTTGAATCGACCCCAAATAACGTGATTAGCCCTTGAATGTGAATTTTACCAGCGGAGCCCCATCAAAAACGCGGATTTTACCCCCAGAACGCAATTTTTACCCCCCTGCATTTTAACACTTCGGTTCCATCGCCCTAAAGTCTATGGGTATTTTGAATGGGTTTTTGCTAAATCGCCTGAAATAAGGTCTGTGGTTAACAAAGCCTCTAAATATTTTCATGTTTTGATCTATGACATAAAACACACCAGTTATAACCCGCCTGTGATTTTTTTAAAAACTTTATTTCACATTAAAAATGGTGGTTGCTAACAATTTGCTAAAAGGGACTACTTTCTTTGGCGGGGACTTTAGACGTCATCATGACAAACAGGACATTTGGACAGCATTTCTCATGAACAAGTGAATAAGTATTCATACACAGCACAGATCATAATCAGCGAACAAGTTTTTAAATAAAGTTGTTTTTTAAATAAAGTTTGAGGAAGCTTGGTGGTGGTGACGTTGATCCGTAACCGCGACCATGGTGTGTTGTAGTCCGTTTATAGCCTACTGTTAGTTTTTTATATTTGACGACTTTATTTAGGCTTCAAAATGTATAAATGTTGTGTTAACTTGTAAAGATTATCTTAACAGACAAAACGTGTAAGTGTCATAACCCTTTGTTAAACTCCAAAAGTCTATGGGAAAAATGCATAGGCTTTCGATCGAGGGAACCCGTGCGCTGCTAACTTCCGGGATGGCTTACAAAAACACGTCATCCCTGAGGTACTCTAGTTTTTTTGTAATTTGATGAAAAGCTAATACAATACTAAGTATAGTGTTATAAATGTACATACACTTTTAAAAAAAATGAAAATATAAAAAACTTTGCAAAATTTACGATGGTGATGACCGTTAAAACGCGTCATCACAGTCCGTGAAAAGGGTCCATTGGGCTAGTTTTGAAAATCAGTTGGGCGGGTTTTGTTGTGAAAACCTGGCAACCCTGGCCACCACTGGAGCAGTGGAAACTTGTTCTGTGGAGAAACAAATCATGCTTCTCCGTTTGGCAGTCTGATGGGCGAGTCTGGGTTTGGTAGATGCCAGGAGAACTGGAGAACCTAACTGCACTGTGCCAACTGTAAAGGTTGGTGAAGGAGTGATAATAGTAACGTTATGGGGCTGTTTTCAGGGGTTAGGATAGGACACTTGCCTCCAGTGAAAGGAAATTTGAATGCTTCAGGCAGCATACCAAGACATTTTGGGCAATGCATGCTTCCAACTTTTTGGGAACAGTTTGGGGAAGACCCTTTTCTAGCAGGACTGCACAAAGCAAGGCCCATAAAAACATGGTTGGATGAGTTTGGTGTACAAGAACTGACAGGCACAGAGCCCTGACTTCAACCCAGTCGAACACCTTTGGGATGGGCTGGAATGGAGATTGCGAACCAGGCACTTACCCTCACAAATGTTCAACTGGATGAATGGGAAAATATTCCAACAGAAACACTCCAAAATCTTGTAAAAAGCCTTCCCAGAGGAGTGGAAGCTGTTATAGCTGCAAAGGGGGGACTAACTCCATATTAATGATATGTATTTAGAATGCAAAGTCATTATGGTTAGGTGTCCCAATAGTTTTGTAGATAGATAGATAGATAGAGTTAAAATCTGAAATCTCTTGTCCGCTAGCGCCCCCCAGTGTTACTTTTAAAAAAAAGCCACATTTGTTTTTTAACTAAGCATGATTTGAAGCCAAACCTTTAACAGAATTCAATAAAATATCTTGATATGATACATGTATGCAAATATACACATAAAAAAGTTGTTCTATGCACCAAATTTTATTTCTGTTCACTTTCAGATTTGTGTTCCATCAATGGGTTTGCATTTACTTTGGGTTTCCAGCATGGAGGGAGGTTTGTATTTATTTATTTATTGACTGATTGTGATGATTTGTAAAGATTTTCACCTGCACTTAATCAATTTAAGAAATAATAATTACAAAAAAGAAAAAACAAAAAGAAACTAGCCACACTGAGTCAAAGTTTGTGTGTCAAACTTGTCACTCTTTCATGTAATTGCAGTTCTCTGGCCAGTAGATGGCAATATATCATCAAAGAAAGCTGTTCTGGAAACAACACATTTTTTCATAAATTGAAAAAAAAAAAAAAAAAACATGCCTGGGTGGTGCTATTATTCTCGAAAACATGGCATGTGAATTCATTAGCACTGCATACCAGTACAGTTATGTCTATATGTGTATGGAAAGGACAGCTGCTACACCATAGCAGATACAGTGTCTGATGACTCAAACTCATCTTATCTGTGACACAGCAGACCGCCATGTCAATGTCAGCAGCATTATCACAACCATAAATTAACTTTCAGTCAGATTAAACATTATATAATGTATTTATGCATACATTATGCAATCTGGATTATATATTTAGATATTATTATAACCTATTAATATGTAATGAGATTAGATAAACTGCTAATTATATAGGTGAATTTAAGCTAATTTGGCCACTTGATGATTAATTGACTCTACTGAAGATCCATCAGATCCGGCAGGCTTATATTCTAATATGTAGAAGTGTAAATTACACTAAAATTGCATTTTGCATCTATGCATGCAGTGGTGTTCTGAAATGAGGAGGCAAATTCCATACAGTTCCATACAAATTCCCCCCCCCCCCCCCCCCCCTATTTGTTAATATATAAATCAAATGTAAATTCATGTCCCAATTGCACTTAATGTGGTCACATTTTCCTGGTTAAATAAACATTACACCATAAAAGAGAAACCAAATACAATTTTATTTTGTATTTTAACATTAACTACCCTATTGTATTAATGTTCTATTTATTTAAACCAAGTATAAATCTCATCAATTTAGTTTTTTAAAGCATTTTACATCTATTCCAAAATAATAACTAAAGCCAGTAACAATTTAATATATTTTATTTGTGAACTGATGTTTAGCTGTTCAACAGTCATCTTATGTTCGGATCATCAGTCATCAAGCTCGGTAAACACTAGACACGAAGATTTACCTTAAATTTCATCAAGCTGATTGCTCACTAAAACCCCCTTACAGTCATCATGTTTTCAGGCCATTACAAGTTATACAGTATATTACCGCTTTATGTCATGTCAAAATCAAAGTGGCTGAGTTCTTTACTTTTTAATTAGTCTTCCCATTAACGCCATAATGTTGTTCATTCAGACCAATTCGCGAACGTGGAACATGCACGAAAACAAGAGGCGGGGTTTATCCCAAGAACCAATCATATCCAATCATAACCAGTCATATCCAATCATAGCACGATGGAGGCATTGCCTCCTCCCCCATTCATTCTCAATTACCCCCCACCAAACCCACTGCTCCTTTAGGGGGTCTGTTAAAAGTCAATGGGCTCAGGGGAGGCAAGAGAGCGACTCGGTGTCCTGCTGCAACTTTGCCTGCGGGTGCCGCTGTTGGACAGTGTAACTTTAGAAAAACAAGTGATTTATACACTTTTTAATGTCACATTTTGTAATATTTGCGTTTTTATATTTGTAATATGGATTGTTTTCTCATCCAATTTTTTCAGGAGACTCCCTTGCCTCCTCAGAGGAAATGGCCCTGTCTAGACAAAATAAATGATCATGAAGGATATTTTGTTATCAAGTGTTTCATTAGGCCTATATATCCCTGATGTAACGCATTATGGAACAAAATTTGTAAGAATGAAAAAGCAGGAAAAACGGCATAAAACGTGTGAATTCTATGACTCCTGCTTTTTTGTTATTTATTTTTGTTGTTGTTTTTTAAGCATTCTGACTTTAACTAACTTGCAATATTCTCTTCAAACTTCTGACAGTAGATGACCTGAAATAAAAATCCCAGTTAACAATTGTTGGTTCCCAGACCAGAACGGTCTGGGAATAAGAAACGTTAATAAAGAACATACAGAGAACATTCCCATTTGGTTCCCAAAATAACCAAATGGGAACCACAGGGAGCGTTCTGTGTTTGCTCACTTTAGGCCTATGACTGTTCCAGCTATTGCACAGCAAATGTTCTACTCCAGCTAGGGTATCTGCAAAATCAAATTGAAGGCTATTAAGGACCTGCACAAATACAATTAATACCATATGGGCGGGGTAGGCAATGGATATGGTCAGGCCTAATCTCAGATCATCTCCCCTTATTTGTGTTGTTATGGAAACATTTATTATTTGGTATTTTGGATTGGTTTACCTGTAAAATATATATATATATATGTTTAAAAAAATCAGGATAAAAAAAGTATCCTAAACCGTAAAATGACTGTGAAAACCACTAGGCCTATTTAAACAGTTTAGAGTTAAAATACAGGCTTTGATCAAATAAATAAATAAATAAAATAATAAACTGTACTATGCATTTCAGTCTTTAAAATTTTTTTTAAGAAAAAAGGATGAGTCAAATTTATAAATGATTGTTTATATTCCACTGGTTAACAACTGTGTGTGTGCTGCATAAAAATGTGGGTTGAATTTTGCAGTTGGCTGAATGAAAATGCAAATTCACAGTCTGACAGTCATTTGTGGAACAGTAGTAATGTAACAGTTACACTGGTAACCCCAAAGCAGCTGCGCTTATTAGAATGCCGAATTTCTCTTTGCAGTGGTATAAACCCTCCCAGGTGAAAAAATACTATCCATGGGTTTCATGTGACGTCACTGTATTCTATCGCCGCCATATTTGTGACCGGTCAGAGCTGCGCGCTCTGTTTAAGTCTATGGTGACAGCAGCTACAACTACCAGAGGAAGGCCAACGAAAAGCTCTCAGAAGGTTCACAACAAATTTACAATATGTCTGGGATATGTGGTGCTGTTAGCCGTTTCAACAGTCGTCAGAACTGCAAATTTATTTGATCCCAAAGGAGTTAGATCGGCGGAATTATTGGCTTCATTCAGAAAGGACCACACCACTGGCAGCCAAACAATGCACAACATTAATAACTGCTGGGACTGTCATTTACATAACATTATAATTGTATACAATATTGTATTAAAATATTGTGAATTCTAGTTGCTGTGTTTCGGCGTGTTATTACAGGATGAACAAATTCACGACGCGAGCTGACTACATTACTTAGTTCATATACATGCGTGCATGATTTTGTGCAAATATAAGTTGTAATTTTATGTCTATCTTGTATAAATATATATGAATTACCCTATATAGGATGTGTTCCGTTGAGTTAATTAACTTAAAGCGCTTCATTTTACGGATGTTCATTCAGCGCGTGCAGCTCAAATAATACTATCAAAATGAGATGATTTGAGAAAAAAATCTGTTATTGTTCGTGATCCTTATTAATCAAACCACGTGTTGCTGAATATAATACGAGAACAATATAAGAGCTAGTTATTAAAAATAATGCATCATTTTTTTTTTTTTAAATATGAAAGTTTTAATATTACTGTAAACATTTTAATGACATAATCATTGCTGTTTGAGCTGCGCACGCTGAAGCTGAAGAGAATAAAAACCCCTAAACAAAGTTAATTAACTCAACGGAACACATCCTATATAAAACAATCTAGATATTAATACAAAATAAAAATAATATTACAACTTATATTTGCACAAAATCATGCACGCATGTAGGCTACTTGAACTAAGTAATGTAGTCAGCTCGTGTCGTTAATTTGTTCATCCTGTAATAACACGCCGAAACACAGCAACTAGAATTCACAATATTTTAATACAATGTTGTATACAATTATAATGTTATGTAAATGACAGTCCCAGCAGTTATTAATGTTGTGCGTTGCTGTTTGGCTGCCAGTGGTGTGGTCCTTTCTGAATGAAGCCAATAATTCCGCCTATCTAACTCCTTTGGGATCAAATAAATTTGTAGTTCTGACGACTGTTGAAACGGCTAACAGCACCACATATCCCAGACATATTGTAAATTTGTTGTGAACCTTCCGAGAGCGTTTTGTTGGCCTTCCTCTGGTAGTTGTAGCTGCTGTCACCATAGACTTAAACAGAGCGCACAGCTCTGACCGGTCACAAATATGGCGGCGGGCATAGCGGAAGTGACGTCTTTGAAACCCATGGATAGTAATTTATAGTAAATACTATAGTGTTTTTGGACCATACTATAGTAAAGTACTTGAATTAATTTGTTGTGGTAATTCTATAGTTGCTGTGGTAACATAACAACTATAGTAATGTAAACAAATTACTTTACCCAAAAATAAGTTTTCAACAACTATATGGGTATATTATACTACAATATACAGTACAGTCCAAAAGTTTGGAACCACTAAGATTTTTAATGTTTTTAAAAGAAGTTTCGTCTGCTCACCAAGGCTACATTTATTTAATTAAAAATACAGTAAAAAACAGTAATATTGTGAAATATTATTACAATTTAAAATAACTGTGTACTATTTAAATATATTTGACAAAGTAATTTATTCCTGTGATGCAAAGCTGAATTTTCAGCATCGTTACTCCAGTCTTCAGTGTCACATGATCCTTCAGAAATCATTCTAATATGCTGATTTGCTGCTCAATAAACATTTATGATTATTTTCAATGTTGAAAACAGTTTTTTTTTCAGGATTCCTTGATGAATAGAAAGTTCAAAAGAACAGCATTTATCTGAAATACAAAGCTTCTGTAGCATTATACACTACCGTTCAAAAGTTTGGGGTCAGTAAGAATTTTTATTTTTATTTTTTTGAAAAGAAATTAAAGAAATGAATACTTTTATTCAGCAAGGATGCATTAAATCAATCAAAAGTGGCAGTAAAGACATTTATAATGTTACAAAAGATTAGATTTCAGATAAACACTGTTCTTTTGAACTTTCTATTCATCAAATAATCCTGAAAAAAAATATTGTACACAAATATTTTGTACAATTGTACACATTAAATGTTTCTTGAGCAGCAGATCAGCATATTAGAATGATTTCTGAAGGATCATGTGACACTGAAGACTGGAGTAATGATGCTGAAAATTCAGCTTTGCCATCACAGGAATAAATTACTTTGTGAAATATATTCAAATAGAAAACAGTTATTTTAAATTGTAATAATATTTCACAATATTACTGTTTTTTACTGTATTTTTAATTAAATAAATGTAGCCTTGGTGAGCAGACGAAACTTCTTTTAAAAACATTAAAAATCTTAGTGGTTCCAAACTTTTGGACTGTACTGTACACTACTGTTTACTGTAGTAAAAACTAAAGTATATTACAGTATTTATTACAGTTTATCAGTTCACTATAGTTAGTATGCTGTAGCATTCATTAACAAAGTGTTGTAATATACTATAATATATAGTATACTACAATTTACTATAGTATGATTCAAAGACACTAGTATTTACTATAAATTACTATAGTATTTTTTCACCTGGGCTGGTATAAACACCAGTGTCATAATTCAACAGTAGCAATCGACAATCGCTTAAATCGGTCTTAAAGTTTACCCGAAAATGAACTCACCCTCATGTCGTTCCACACCCGTAAGACCTTCCTTCATCTCCGGAACACAAATTAAGGTCACGTTCACACAGCAGCAGAATACGGTTGTCAGTCCTGTATTTGAGTCCTTAATACGGTTACGTTCACACACAGTACGGTTATTTACGGGAGTGACAACCGCATTCTATAACTGAACTCACACCTGTAAATTTTCAAGACTCACATCCGTATTATCGGAATATCCGCACTGTGTGAACGAAACCGAACTGAACAACTTAGGCCACGTTCACACTGGCAGTTTTTGGGATTGACAACCGCATTTACTTAACAGGTGTGAGTCTCGAAATGTCTCGTTCACACAGCAACTTTCAGTAGCGTTAAGATATTTTGATGAAATCCGATAGGTATGCTACACAAAAGTATTCTTGTCGCTTCATAACATTAAGGTTGAACCACCGTAGTCACGTTGTCTATTTTGATGTTTTTACTACTTTCTTTAATTTCGTTGCTTTCAATGGAGGATAAAAAAACTCTCGGATTTCATCAAAAAATATTTTAATTTGTGTTCT
The DNA here is from genome assembly GCF_018812025.1 of Megalobrama amblycephala. NCBI lineage: Eukaryota > Metazoa > Chordata > Actinopteri > Cypriniformes > Xenocyprididae > Megalobrama > Megalobrama amblycephala. The sequence continues at coordinate 15,932,937 of NC_063067.1, forward strand.
GAAGATGAACGAATATCCCGATTGAGTTCGATTCGTAAACGACTCGTTCAGTCCGATTCATTAACAAATCGTTCAGGTTTTGTGAACCGGTTCATTTATTCATAGAAAAGATTCAATTTAAAGGAACTGAACTCCGGTTCCTGAACAAATCGGACACCGCAACAGCTGACAATACAGCATGCGTTCGTAATGTGTGTGGTGGTCAGTCACCACATTGTTAAGTCCAAAGTAACTTATGTAAGAAAAAAGTATGAATCATTTATGAACACAGCCCAGTCAGAACCGCTTAGTTCTTCACCCCCTTCTGCTTACTTGACACTTTCAGTCTCGCTGTTTTGCATTGGTGAGTGTAGGCGGAGTTTAAGTCACTGTGCCTTCCAAAACAAGAAACGTGTGTCGACATAAGGACAGATAAGTTACTGCCACCCGGGAGGAGAGCCGAAGAGCTGCAATGATTTCATAGACAGCATTCCCCATTATTGACGTTAAAGAGGTAATAGGCGCATTAAAACGCGAACGCTCTGTTTGAATGATCTTGAGCTTTTACTTGTTGATCTGTGCCTACAGCAGTGGCACTGAGAAATCCAAGATGGTCAGTGGCTGTGCATTCCTGATTAGGACATCCTGTTATACTTGTAAATGTGTTAAAAGAGCTGTAAATAGTTGTTGTTGTTGTTGTTGTTGATGTATGTTGTGCTGCTCTCATTGGTGGCTTTGTTAGTCAGTATGAGCTTCCATGAACTAGAGAACCAGTCTGTGTTTTTTTAGGAGTTCATTGCTTATTTGCTTATTATAGATATATTTCAATGCAGATCTTCTTACTAAAAGACAGACTATGTTTGAAAATGTTTCTATTGGTCTAATCCCAAATGAATATCTCCAGGGTTGTGAAGGTGTCATGGTAGAGGTTTGAAAGTCCCGTACAAATGATTTTCCTTAGTATAATCTTTCATTAGTAATATTATCGCTGATGAAATGCTGAATATTTATTATGAACCTATTGTTAAATAATCATTGTTTACTGTCCACCTACTGTAGTTGGACCACAACCCTTGAAGAACATGGATTTATCTGAAGAGTCCGTAAGAATGACTTCTGACCTCCAGAAGCAAAACATTTCTACAGAGTCCAGATACACACATACATCTAGAGAAAAGCCCATCTGCAAAATCGGGTAAGTATTCTCTCACATAGGTAACAGGAAAAAAAAGAAAATGTTTTTATTTTTTGATGTCAAAGTCTGTGCGTCCAGTCAAACTTTACTAAAACAGGTCTGTCACTTGGTAGAAGATAGCTGTGCAAAATAGGCAGGTCATCCATCCTTAAAATTTTCAAAAGAAATTTGATAATTAATTTTGATAATTAATTTAATTTGATAATTAATTTTTATAATCACTGATTAGTTTGGTAATCAGTTAGAATTAAAAGCTTTTTGTTTTAAAGTTTAAATGCAACCCAGATTCTACACGTTCCAGATGTGGGCCAGTTATATATATATGTATATATGATCATACTTTAGTCTAGGGTCCAATTCTCACTATTAACTAATTATTAACTATGACTTTTGCCTCAATAAACTCCTAATTACTGCTGATTAGTTGTTAAGTTTAGGTAAGGTATTGGGTATGATTAGTAGTTTGGGTTAGTGAAAAAGAAAATGTTGTCATTAATTACTCACCCTCATGTCGTTCTACACCCGCAAGACCTTCATTCATCTTCAGAACACAATTTAAGATATTTTTGATAAAATCCAATGGCTCAGTGAGGCCTCTATTGACGGCAAGATAATTGACACTTTCAGATGCCCAGAAAGCTACTAAAGACATATTTAAAACAGTTCATTTGACCACAATGGTTCAACCTTAATATTATAAAGCGATGAGAATACGTTTTGCGCCTAAGGCATGTTGCCTTAGTTATGTAACAGTTATGTAATACAAAACATAACTAATGGAACCCCATTGTTACTACTTAACATTTCTTGTGACAGCTGTGATGTTGTAATCAATCAGCCATAAAGTCAAGTAATTAAAGTTTGATAGTCATTATAGTCATTTATAGGTGATTAGTGTGCAGACTATTTCAATGATTATGATTATAGAGTCTGCAATAAAGCAATTCATATGCTTGCCAGAGCTAACTGTATAGTTGTTTGTAGGACAGCATGGAACAAACCTCAAAAACCAAAGCCATTTTAGCATGTGTTTGCGTATTGTGATTTGCAGTAAACACAGTCAGTCAAGTGATTTTGTGATGATGATGATGATTTTTGTTCCGTACAATAACATTCCATATTCGTTATTTTGATTGTATACTGGCACTGTTTAATCTATATAGTAATTTGAGAGTCATATTCATGTATTTACATGCTGTCTTTCATATCTCTCTGTCTCTCTGTAGGTAATGGCACAGCTCTGGTGTTGTGTTCCGTGTCTGTGGCCTGCCTGAGTGGGTTGATGATGGGTTATGAGATGAGTCTGATATCAGGAGCTTTGCTTCAACTCAGGGATGTTTTGACTCTTTCCTGCCCAGAGCAAGAGCAAGTCGTTGGGTCTCTTCTGTTCGGAGCCTTCCTCCTCTCCCTGGGTGGCGGCACCATCCTGGACCGTTATGGACGGCGGTTCTCTATCATCCTCACTGCGCTGCTGTGTGTGTTGGGGACGCTTCTGAGTGTGTGTGTGGTGTCATTTTGGACGCTGGTGATCGGGCGGATGTTGGTCGGCATGGCGGTAGCGCTGTCAGGCACAGCGTCTTGCCTGTATGCGGCGGAAGTGGCACCGGCCACCTGGCGCGGAAGGTGTGTGTGTGTATATGAGTTGATGGTAGTTTTAGGGATGCTGTTGGGTTTTGGACTGAGTTGGGCATTCGCAGGGGTCCCGGATGGATGGAGGTTTACATTCGGTGGCGTACTGTTTCCAGCTTTGCTGCAAGCCGGCATCATGCCGCTATTGCCACAGAGTCCACGGTTTTTGCTAGCTCAACAGCGTGAGAAAGAGGCTTACGCCACTCTCCTCCGTCTCCGTGCAGGGATCAAAGGAGTGGACGCGGTGGAGGACGAACTTCGGGCTATTCGTCTGGCACTGGGGGCGGAGCGCCTGCACGGCTTCCTGGACCTCTTCCGTTCCCGTGACAACATGCTTCAGAGACTGCTTGTTGGCGCTGCGATGGTTTTCTTGCAGCAGGCTACGGGACAGCCCAACATTTTGGCGTACGCATCAACTGTTCTTAGCAGCGTGGGCTTTCATGGGAACGAGGCAGCGACTCTTGCGTCCACAGGGTTTGGTGTTGTTAAAGTGGGCGGGACCATTCCTGCAGTCTTCTTAGTGGACAAAGTGGGGCCTAAAGCCCTTCTGTGTGTTGGAGCCGTAATCATGACTTTGTCAACAGCAACTCTGGGGGCCGTTACTATGCAGAGCCGCACACATGTTTCCAGCCTATGCACGGGCTCCGTAAATAAAGCAAACCTTACGATATTTGGGATGGGAGATGAGACTGATACCCAGACGAACACTCCACTGGGCTTATACCAGCCTTCTGATTATAAACTTCAAACCAAGCACAAATCCGGATCCTTTCCTCACTAGCATTAATGACACTAAAGACCATTTGATTTTAAACTACACTTATGATCATAGGACAGTATTGATGGAACCGGCTGAGGGTTCTGAGAAAGACAGTTCAAAAATTGCTCTTCATGTTAATGAGGTGTCGCCCTCTCTGAAATGGATCTCTCTGGTCAGCCTGCTGGTATATGTAGCTGGATTCTCCATCAGCTTGGGACCAAGTAAGCCACTGTTCACACTGTCACATAAAAACAAACATTCCTGTTAAAGTGATAACTCACCATCATTTCATCATTTAATCACCTTCATGTCATTCCAAACCAATATGTCTGGCTTTCGTCTGTGGATTGCAAAAGGAAAAGTCTGATTTGTGAATGAATCATTCATTGAAAAGTTCAACATCAAGAGATGAATTGGACAACCCTTCTACTCTCATCTCTTAAAGGGTTAGTTCACCCAAAACATTTTATTCTGTCATTAATTACTCACCCTCATGTCGTTCCAAACTTGTAAGACCTTCGTTCATCTTCGGAACACAAATTAAGATCTTTTTGATGAAATCCAAGAGCTTTCTTTAACCACTTTCAAGGCCCAGAAAGTTTGTAAAGACATCGTTAAAATAGTCCATGTGACTACAGTGGTTCAACCTTAATTTTATGAAGCAATGAGAATACTTTTTGTGTGCAAAAAACAAACGAAAATAATAGAGCTGGGACAATAAATCGATTCCTCTCAATTCGTGGATCGATTCTGAGATTTTCCGAACGTATCACGATTCTCTCTTGAATCGATTCTGAGCTTAGTTTTTAACAGCTTTTAATCGCATACTCAAATGCTCAGGAAGAAGAGAGCGCTCGTGCATTCAGCTATTTACTTGCACCTCAGAATGCTTTTATGACGCGAGATTAATTTAAACAGCCCACTGCAAACACCCTTGTAATTCGCTTCAACCTTTTCAAATTTTATGAATCATTCGATTTGAGAGAGAATCGTGATGCATTCGGAAAATCTCAGAATCGATCCAGAATCATTTCTCGATTCGCGATTCAACAATTTATTGTCTTTATTCAACAATTTCTTCTCTTTCTTCTCTTCGCTTCCAGATTCTATGTCAGAACGCCGGCTCATTATTGGTCAGCTCCTGCGTCAGCATCACACACATGCATCGTGGTGCTTACGTGTACAGCGTCGGCCAATACTGAGCCGGTGTTTGGACGTAGAACTCGGAAGCGCTGCACTGTGTTTACCTATGCAAAGAGTGTTGGAGACTGACACGGAAGAGAAGAAATTGTTGAATAAAGTCATGATTTTTGTTTGTTTTTTGCGCACAAAAAGTATTCTCGCTTCATAACATTAAAGGTGCCCTCGAATGAAAAATTGAATTTATCTTGGCATAGTTAAATAACAAGAGTTCAGTACATGGAAATGACATACAGTGAGTCTCAAACTCCATTGTTTCCTCCTTCTTATATAAATCTCATTTGTTTAAAAGACCTCAGAAGAACAGGCGAATCTCAACATAACACCGACTGTTACGTAACAGTCGGGGTGTACGCCCCCAATATTTGCATATGCCAGCCCATGTTCCCAACATTATGAAAGGCATTAGACAAGGGCAGGCAGTATTAACGTCTGGATGTGCACAGCTGAATCATCAGACTAGGTAAGCAAAGCAAGAACAATAGTGAAAATGGCAGATGGAAGCGATAATAACTGACATGATCCATGATAACATGATATTTTTAGTGATATTTGTAAATTGTCTTTATAAATTTTTCGTTAGCATGTTGCTAATGTACTGTTAAATGTGGTTAAAGTTACCATCGTTTATTACTGTATTCACGGAGACAAGAGCCGTTCGCTATTTTCATTTTTAAACACTTGCAGTCTGTATAATTCATAAACACAACTTCATTCTTTATAAATCTCTCCAACAGTGTAGCATTAGCCGTTAGCCACGGAGCACAGCCTCAAATTCATTCAGAATCAAATGTAAACAATATAACAGTATACAATACTAACATAATCCGACGCATGCATGCCGCATGCATGACGAACACTTTGTAAAGATCCATTTGAGGGTTATATTAGCTGTGTAAACTTTGTTTAGGCACTGTTTAAGGCAAGCGCGAGCTCCGTGGGCGTGGACCACGAGATTTAAAGGGGCCGCACAGCATAAATCGGCTAATATTTAATGATGCCCCAAAATAGGCAGTTAAAAAAATTAATTATAAAAAAATCTATGGGGTATTTTGAGCTGAAACTTCACAGACACATTCAGGGGACACCTTAAACTTATATTACATCTTGTAAAACAAAACGTTCGATGGCACCTTTAAGGTAGAACACATGGACTATTTTAACAATGTCTTTACTACCTTTCTGGGCCTTGAAAGTGGTAATAACGCTGCAGTCTATTCGGAGGTCAGAAAGCTCTTCGGATTTCATCAAAAATATCTTAATTTGTGTTCCGAAGATGAACGAAGGTCCTACGGGTTTGGAGCGACATGAGGGTGAGTAATTAATGACAGAATTTTCTTTTTTGGGTGAACTAACCCTTTAACAGCTGTGACCGGATCATTGAATCAGTGAGTTGAAACTCAAGAATCATTTCAGATCCGATTTGTTGAACAAATCATCAGACCGATTCATTGAAAAGTTCAACCTCATTAGAATGATTTATTCATGAATTGCACATCGCTACTACTCTCATCTCTTAACTGCTGTGACCAGATCATTGAATCAGTGAGCTGTACTTGAGAACTGGATCATCTCAATTTGTGAACGAATCATTCAAACCGATTCATTAAAAAGATCAGACTCAAAAGAGTGATTCTTTTATGGAGCTTCATAGTCACAATTCACTTCCATTAATATATATTGAAAAAAGCTGATGGATGATTTTCAAAGAAAAATCAGGAAGTCATACAGGTTTGAAAAATCATGAGGTTGAGTAAATATTTAACTATTCTTTTAATGACACATTTCTGTAAAAAGCTTATTTTGCACATTTTTCATTTTTTTCATTTTTTTCACATTTTTATAAACTGTCCTTTCTTTCTCTCACTTTTTTAACCAAACATATTTCTGCCTGTGTAATCGTCTATCTTTAGTGGTTCATGTGGTTTTGAGTGCGATCTTCCCGACTGGCATCCGTGGAAAGGCTGTGTCTGTCATCTCTGCTTTTAACTGGGCCACAAATTTGCTCATATCGATGACTTTCCTTACCATGACAGGTAACAGACACACACACACACACACACACACACACACACACACACACACACACACACACAGAGGAGGTTATTTACAGATATTAGATCAGTAGATCATCATGACCCAAGTTGTATTGCAGGGTGCAGTCAGTGTATTTATTAGTACCTGGCCTCTGAAGTTCGTCCAATAAAACCATGAAGATTGAGGCTCTATTTCTCAATTTAGATAAGTGGTTAATTTGTCCATTCTCATGTGGTCAGACTTGCTGATTTGATGCTTTTGATGCTGATTTGACACTATGAGTAGGAAAATATTATAATTACTGAGCATCACTATTATTTTTCGTAAGGTTAGTAGTTTGTAAAAATCCCTAAGCCTAAGTATTACATTTTAATACGAAAGCTGTCCCTGTCCCGAAAGCTGTTTCTGCTACAGACATGAATGTCATTAAATTTCTTAAAAAGAGTCTGACAAAGACACCCTGATATTGTCCCTTCAGGAGTTATGTAAGAGTTAAATTAGCCATAGATCATTAACCAACAAGGTAAAAAGGATGTGTTGTTTTGATTCGAATTACTATTCTAGAAAAACAGTGGATCAATTATTAATGTTAGAATTTAACCCAGCATGTTGTTCCCATAGCCTTCACGCATTGCTCTAGCTAACTGGGACCCTGTGACCTCAAGCAATAGATAGATAGATAGATAGATAACTTATACACAAAGACTCATCAGACTGTAGACTAATTTGTATGAAATACTGTTACTGTCATACTCATTGAGAGCTCTATAGACTATGTTCTCAGAAACTGATCACTAAGTGTGGACTGAGTTAGGATTGTGTGTTTAGAGGCAGTCTGCCAAACATTCATTTGCCACCTGTGGGAATGTTCCTGCAGAGATGGAATGAAAACACAAGAAACACAAACTTACACATTTCTGCACAGAACAATAAACAAAAAAAGGTTTTGCAGCAGAAAGGAGTGTTTTTCAGAGGTGATTACTGTAATGTGTTGTGGTTGTAGAGAGGATCGGCCTGCCCACCGTGATCTTCTCCTATGCTGCTATGAGCTTTGTGTTGGTGGTGTTTGTGATTGTATTCGTGCCAGAGACGAAAGGCCGATCACTGGAACAGATCTCTAAGGAACTTGCCATGAAGTGAGTACACACACACACACACCTACACAAACAAATGTGTCTTATGTTAAAGGGATAGTTTGCCTAAAAATGAAAAGTCTCTCATCATTTACTCCCCCTCAAGTAGTTCCAAACCTGTATGAATGTCTTTGTTCTGCTGAACACAAAGGAAGATATTTGGAAGAATAAATACCTATGGTAGTCAATGGGGGGCGAGATCTGTTTAGTTACTTACATTCTTCCAAATATCTTCCTTTGTGTTCAGCAGAAGATAGAAATTCATACAGGTTTGGAACAACTTGAGGGTGAGTAAATGATGACAAAATTTTCATTTTAGGGTGAACTATCCCTTTAATGGTCCCATTGACTTGTGTTGTTTATCATTTTATTATTGCTCATTATATGTAATCAGATTTGGCATGTAAGATAATTGTATTAATTAAAATAAATTATATTTAATAATATAAATAAATAATTTAATATATGTTTAAATGTAAATATTAAATCTTAAACCTATATGTAGAACCCTTGCTATTAGCGACACCGGTGGCCGTTAAGTGAACTGCAGCCAGAAACGTATTTCTCGCACTCATACACAAGTAACGTACTAGAGATTGAACATGATTCAAGGCCACAATATACTCACGGCAAAGTTCTTTTTCGTTCTTCACTTAGAAGTAAAATAAAGATGGAAATGCTTTTGCATTGACATACTATCAAAGGTGCCGTAGAACGTCTTTTTAAAAGATGTAATATAAGTCTAAGGTGTCCCCTGAATGTGTCTGTGAAGTTTCAGCTCAAAATACCCCATAGATTTTTTGTAAATTAATTTTTTTAACTGCCTATTTTGGGGCATCATTAGAATATGAGCCTGATTTCAGGGCTGTGTGGCCCCTTTAAATGCTCACACTCCCACGCCCTACGGAGCTTCGCGCTTGCCTTGAACAAGCATAAACAACAGTTCAACACAAGCTAACATAACCCTCAAAATAGATCTTTACAAAGTGTTCGTCATGCAGCATGTCTAATCGCGTAAGTATGGTATTTATTTTGGATGTTTACATTGATTCTGAATGAGTTTGAGGCTGTGCTCCGTGGCTAACGGCTAATGCTACACTATTGGAGAGATTTATAAAGAATGAAGTTGTGTTTGTGCATTATACAGACTGCAAGTGTTTAAAATAATGAAAATAACGACAGCTCTTGTCTCCGTGAATACAGTAAAGAAACGATGGTAACTTTAACCACATTTAACAGTACATTAGCAACATGCTAACGAAACATTTAGAAAGACAATTTACAAATATCACTAAAAATATCATGTTATCATGAATCATGTCAGTTATTATTCGCTCCTATCTGCCATTTTTCACTATTGTTCCTTGCTTGCTTACCTAGTCTGATGATTCAGCTGTGCACAGATCCAGACGTTCCTGCCCTTGTCTAATGCCTTTCATACATGTTGGGAACATTGGCATATGCAAATATTGGGGGCGTTACATATTAATGATCCTGACTGTTACGTAACAGTCAGTGTTATGTTGAGATTCGCCTGTTCTTCGGTGGTCGTTTAAACAAATGAGATTTATATAAGAAGGAGCAAACAATGGAGTTTGAGACTCACTGTATGTCATTTCCATGTACTGAACTCTTGTTATTTAACCATGGCGAGGTAAATTCAATTTTTGAATCTAGGGCACCTTTAAATCTTAAACCTATATGTAGAACCCTTGCTATTAGCGACACCGGTGGCCGCTACGTGAACTGCAGCCAGAAACGTATTTCTCGCGCTCGCACTCGTACACAAGTAACGTACTAGAGGTTGAACATGATTCAAGGCCACAATATACTCACGGCAAAGTTATTTTTCGTTCTTCACTTAGAAGTAAAATAAAGTTGGAAATGCTTTTTCAGCGATATACTATTAATGAACTTCCAGATGACGTCCATGCTGCTGAGAGTGACCTATAGATGAATATGTTAATATATGCTGCGCGCTTTCCTCTCAATAACAAAGTAAACATAACTAAAATGAAAAATCAGCAGTTAAGAAAGCATCTGATCATAGCGATGTGGATATGTTTGCACCAGCTTTGCAATTCACCTGGCATCATGTCGAAAGATTACATAATTAAAATTAAAAACTGTTATGATAGTTTAATTATAAAGTATATTTGAGAATATTATAGAACTATATAGATCTGGCTTTGTGAGACTATAGTTTGAATTAATCCATTTTCTTTACATGACACATTGACATTAAAGTACAGAATGGCTCTTATAGCATTATCCTGAACATTATGTATACGACACGTAGATGCAACATTCGCCAACCTTGGAAGTCGAAGAATGTCTCGTTTTTCGAGTTTCATTACAAGCTGTTGACACATTCGCAATAAAAAAATACATGAAAAATCTATAGCCCCTTTAAATAATTTTCATTTATTAAATTCAATTTAAATGGTTGAAAAAAATTCCCATAGATTTACACTGAATGTTATGATTTGAATATCACAGAGACTTGGTAACATGCAACCGATTTTATAACATGCACACACCCCATTCAGCTAAATATTTTGAAACATACTTCTTTGTAAGAATGATGTGAAGCAAAACATTGTTTTTACAATGCATGTACTCCATGTACTGCTACTTTGCATACATCAGGGAGTTTATTTTCTAAAGTCCATCACGTAATGATAGACACAATTCCTGTTTTGCAGGAAATCACCTGAGCAGCACACTGCTGTGTCATAGAAGAAAACACAAGGCTACAGAACAACCCTCACTGGAGGAAAAAACTCTTGCAACCATGTGACTTTTTACCTAGATGAAGAGTGGAAGAGCATAAGGATATTTGCAAGCAACAGATTGTTCTTGGTGCTGTCGGACAACTTAAAGGACATCCAAATCTGTGACTACACTGATCTACTGAGTGGAAGAGTTATGACTAACTAATGTTGTCATGGTGAAAACAATTTTGCTTAATAAACCTTCATATGGCGTGATGGGTCAGTTGAGACGAATTTAATAAGTCACTCTGGTTTATTTGTATTAGGTTTTAAAATTTGTTAAGTAGCTTAAAAGTAGCTTTGGAATTGGAGCTTTTAAAAATCACTATTATGAAATGTTTTGGAAATTGTTCTTGTGCAATCATGATCATAATCATGCCATGGCAAGTTAAAGCCAATAATGTGGCACAGCCACATATCAGTATTTGTGTGCTGAGCACTACCATAAACACTTAAAGGTGTGTCTGATTTGAGATGCCTTCATGCCATCAGATTGCACAACTGCAAATTGACATATTTAAAAAATGGAATTTTGTTCATTAAAAATGTGTGATGTTAGTAACAAAAATTGTCTGTGTCCTGCTCCATCATTTATGCAGTAAATACATTTTTGAAATACAGTGGGATACGGAAAGTATTCAGACCCCCTTAAATTTTTCACTCTTTGTTATATTGCAGCCATTTGCTAAAATCATTTAAGTTCATTTTTTTTCCTCATTAATGTACACACAGCACCCCATATTGACAGAAAAACACTGAATTGTTGACATTTTTGCAGATTTATTAAAAAGGATAAACTGAAATATCACATGGTCCTAAGTATTCAGACCCTTTGCTCAGTATTTAGTAGAAGCACCCTTTTGATCTAATACAGCCATGAGTCTTTTTGGGGAAAGATGCAACAAGTTTTTCACACCTGGATTTGGGGATCCATCTGCCATTCCTCCTTGCAGATCCTCTCCAGTTCTGTCAGGTTGGATGGTAAACGTTGGTGGACAGCCATTTTTAGGTCTCTCCAGAGATGCTCAATTGGGTTTAAGTCAGGGCTCTGGCTGGGCCATTCAAGAACAGTTCACGGAAGTTGTTGTGAAGCCACTCCTTCGTTATTTTAGCTGTGTGCTTAGGGTCATTGTCTTGTTGGAAGGTAAACCTTCGGCCCAGTCTGAGGTCCTGAGCACTCTGGAGAAGGTTTTCGTCCAGGATATCCCTGTACTTGGCCACATTCATCTTTCCCCCGATTGCAACCAGTCGTCCTGTCCCTGCAGCTGAAAAACACCCCCACAGCATGATGCTGCCACCACCATGCTTCACTGTTGGGACTGTATTGGACAGGTGATGAGCAGTGCCTGGTTTTCTCCTACACATACCGCTTAGAATTAAAGGCCAAAAAGTTCTATCTTGGTCTCATCAGACCAGAGAATCTTATTTCTCACCATCTTGGAGTCCTTCAGGTGTTTTTTTAGCAAACTCCATGCGGGCTTTCATGTGTCTTGCACTGAGGAGAGGCTTCCGTCGGGCCACTCTGCCATAAAGCCCCGACTGGTGGAGGGCTACAGTGATGGTTGACTTTCTACAACTTTCTCCCATCTCCCTGACTGCATCTCTGGAGCTCAGCCTTCAGTGATCTTTGGGTTCTTCTTTACCTCTCTCACCATGGCTTTTCTCCCCCGATAGCTCAGTTTGGCCAGACGGCCAGCTCTAGGAAGGGTTCTGGTCATCCTCAAACGTCTTCCATTTAAGGATTATGGAGGCCACTGTGCTCTTAGAAACCTTAAGTGCAGCAGAAATGTTTTTGTAACCTTGGCCAGATCTGTGCCTTGCCACAATTCTGCCTCTGAGCTCTTCAGGCAGTTCCTTTGACCTCATGATTCTCATTTGCTCTGACATGCACTGTGAGCTGTAAGGTCTTATATAGTCAGGTGTGTGGCTTTCCTAATCAAGTCCAATCAGTATAATCAAACACAGCTGGACTCAAATGAAGGTGTAGAACCATCTCAAGGATGATCAGAAGAAATGGACAGCACCTGAGTTAAATATATGAGTGTCACAGCAAAGGGTCCTGAATACTTAGGACCATGTGATATTTCAGTTTTTCTTTTTTAATAAATCTGCAAAAATGTCAACAATTCTGTGTTTTTCTGTCAATATGGGGTGCTGTGTGTACATTAATGAGGGGAAAAAAAATGAACTTAAATGATTTTAGCAAATGGCTGTAATATAACAAAGAGTGAAAAATTTAAGGGGGTCTGAATACTTTCCGTACCCACTGTAATTAGATTTATTAAAACACATTTTCTAATGATAAACCATTAAATAAATAAATAAATATAAGTCTGATTGTAGTGGCGATATGCTTTTCTGACTGTTTTTTTTTTAAGATAGCGTAGCCAGACCTTCATCTTCAGACTGACGGCAGAATTTCAGCCAACGGTCCATGGGCGTGATGCCTGAGGCTACGTTTACAAACCATTTTATTGATGCGTTTCCGGCGGTCGAAACAATTGTTGGGCAACTATATGAGGGATGATACGTTTCAGTAAGTTGTACTTCATCTTTTATCATAACCTCTCGTGTTTATTCATGTCTTTTTGTACTATCTACTAACTAGTAGTAGTATCTAACTAGTACATGCTGCCCTTAGGAGAGATAATTAGGAAGCATGGTGTTAGTTTTCACTGCTACGCTGACGATACTCAGCTCTATATTTCCTCGCGCCCTGACGAAACCTACAAATTCACAAAACTAACAGAATGCATAGCTGACATTAAAAACTGGATGACAAGAAATTTCTTATTATTAAATTCAGAAAAAACTGATATCCTAATCTTTGGACCAAAAACTTCCTCATGAAAAAACCTTGAATACTCTCTAACACTTGACGGGTGCTCCATTAAATCTTCGTCCTCAGTTAGGAACCTGGGTGTGCTCTTTGATACCAATCTTTCATTTGAAAGTCATGTTTCTAGTATCTGTAAAACCGCCTTCTTCCATCTAAAAAATATATCTAAATTACGACATATGCTCTCAATGACAAATGCGGAACAGTTGGTTCATGCATTCATGACCTCAAGACTCGATTACTGTAACGCTCTACTGGGTGGTTGTTCTGCTCGGCTTTTAAACAGACTACAGTTGGTCCAAAATGCGGCAGCTAGAGTTCTTACTAGAACCAGAAAGTATGACCATATTAGCCCAGTTCTGTCAACATTACATTGGCTCCCTATTAAACATCGTATAGATTTTAAAATCTTGCTACTTACTTATAAAGCTCTAAATGGTTTAGCTCCCCAATATCTAAGCAAGCTCTTGGTGCATTATAGTCCTTCACGTCTATTGCGATCTCAGAATTCAGGCCAGTTGATAATACCCAGAATACAAAACAACTGAAGGCGGAGATCCTTTTCCTATTTAGCACCTAAACTCTGGAACAATCTTCCTAGCATTTTCGGGAACAAACTGTCAGTTTAAATTAGACTAAAAACACATCTCTTTGCTCTTGCATACACATAACACATTATCAATACATTAACATTTTTCAAACGTTAAAGGATTGTTACGCGCAATAATTAGGTCGGCCGGAACCGAGAACATTTCCTATAACACTAGATATCAATATCGAAACAGTCTCTCTGCTTATTGAGGTTGCCGGGGCTGGATCCAGGCCGTATCCAGATCAGATGGAGACCTGTGTCTGGATGACTACAATAGCCCAGGAGACAATGGGCCTACAGATCAGTTCTGGCTGCATCTATATTCAGATTTTTAATCTCCGTAGCCGCTTACATATATTTATATATACTATTTTTAATTCTATAATAAAAATGTATAATCAGATTTTGATTCCATTATCATATATTATATATATCTTAAGGGGTTTTTTCCCTCCTAGGACTTTTTTCAGTGTTAGCACGCTGGGTTTTTCTCCTAGGGGTTTTTTTTCCACCCCTGGGAGTCAGCCGACATTCTTAATGTAGCACCTTTTTGTACATATTACCACGCTTCTTGTACTTATTTTTAACTTCTCTTTTTTCTGTGCTTCTAATAGTAGCTGCTTTGAAACAATTACCAAGTAAAAAGCTATATAAATAATTTATCTACTTGACTAGTAGAGCGTCAAAAAACATTCATTTTTGAAATTCTGCAATACATTTGACAATTAGAAAGCTGAGGCTTAAAAATCACAAAACAAATTTGAGATTTATATATACAGTTGCAAGAAAAAGTATGTGAACCTCTTGCAGAATCTGTGAAAATGTGCAAAATTTTAACAAAAGAGAGATCATACAAAATGCATGTTATTTTTTATTTAGTACTGTCCTGAGTAAGATATTTTACATAAAAGATGTTTACATATAATACATAAGACAAAAAAGCAGAATTTATTAAAATAACCCCATTCATAAGTATGTGAACCATTGATTCTTAATACTGTGTGTGGTTACTTGGATGATCTACGACTGTTTTTGTTTTGTGATGGTTGTTATTGAGTCACTTGTTTATTCTGAGCAGTTAAACTGAGCTCTGTTCTTCAGAAAAAATGTCCAGGTCCTGCAGATTCTT